>NC_029789.2:36905177-36907496 GCF_000816755.2 Arachis ipaensis
AAAAGCCTCAACAAGGCTTTAATAATGGTGGAAGAAACAGGTTTAGCAATAGCAAGCCTTTTCCATCATCCACTCAGCAACAGACAGAGAACTCTGAACAAAATACCTCTAATTTAGCAAACTTAGTCTCTGATCTATCTAAGGTCACTGTGAGTTTCATGAATGAAACAAGGTCCTCTATTAGAAATTTGGAGGCACAAGTGGGCCAGCTGAGAAAGAAGATCACTGAGACCCCTCCTAATGCTCTCCCAAGCAATACAGAAGAAAATCCAAAAGGAGAGTGTAAGGCCATTGATATAACCATCATGGCCGAATCCAAGAAGGAAGGGGAGGACGTGAATCCCAAGGAGGAAGACCTCCTGGGACGTCCAGTGATCAACAAGGAGTTTCCCTTTGAGGAACCAAAGGTCTCTAAGGCTCATCTAGAGACCATAGAGATTCCATTAAACCTCCTTATGCCCTTCATAAGCTCTGATGAGTATTCCTCTTCTGAAGAGAATGAATGTTACTGAAGAGCAAGTTGCCAAGTTCCTTGGTGCAATCATGAAGCTGAATGCCAATTTATTTGGTAATGAGACTTGGGGAGATAAACCTCCCCTATTCACCAATAAACTAAATGCATTGGATCAACTGAGATTGCCTCAGAAGAAACAGGATCCTGGAAAGTTCCTAATACCTTGTACCATAGGCACCATGACCTTTGAGAAGGCTCTATGTGACCTTGGGTCAGGAATAAACCTCATGCCCCTCTCTGTAATGGAGAAACTGGGAATCTTTGAGGTGCAAGCTGCCAGAATCTCATTAGAGATGGCAGACAACTCAAGAAAAGAGGCTTATAGACAAGTAGAGGACGTGTTAGTAAAGGTTGAAGGCCTTTACATCCCTGCTGATTTCATAATCCTGGATACTGGGAAGGATGAGGATGAATCCATCATTCTTGGAAGACCCTTCCTAGCCACAACAAGAGCTGTGATTGATGTTGACAGAGGTGAACTAGTCCTTCAATTGAATGAGGACTCCCTTGTGTTTAAAACTCAAGGACATCCTTCTGTAAACATGGAAAAGAGGCACAGTAAGCTTCTCTCAAAACAGAGTCATACAGAGCCCTCACAATCAAACTCTAAGTTTGGTGTTGGAAAGTCTCAACAATGCTCTGAACATCTGTGAGGCTCCATGAGAGCCCACTGTCAAGCTATTGACATTAAAGAAGCGCTTGTTGGGAGGCAACCCAATTTTTATTTATCTAATTTTATTTTTATTTTATTATTCTTTCATGTTTTATTAGGTTCATGATCATGTGGAGTCACAAAATTAATAGAAAAATCAAAAACAAAATCAAAAATAGCAGAAGAAAAATCACACCCTGGAGGAAGGACTTACTGGCGTTTAAACGCCAGTAAGGAGCATTTGGCTGGCGTTCAACACCAGAACAGAGCATGGATCTGGCGTTGAACGCCCAAAACAAGCAGCATCCTGGCGTTCAGATGCCAGGAATGCACACTGAGGAAAGCTGGCGCTGAACGCCAGAAACAAGCATAGAACTGGCGTTCAACACCAGAAACATGCTGCATCTGGGCGCTGAACGCCCAGAACAAGCATCAATTCGGCGTTTAAACGCCAGAATTGCATGCAAAGGCATTTTACATGCCTAATTGGTGCAGGGATGTAAATCCTTGACACCTCAGGATCTGTGGACCCCACAGAATCATCTCAGCATCTGTGGACCCCACAGGATCCCCACCTACCTCCACTCATACTCTTCCATCTTCTCAATGTTCATCCTCTCTTCCCAATAAACACCTTTCCCCAAAACCCTTTACCAATCACATCAAGCTCTCTTCCCTACTACCCCTTCACCACTCACATCCATCCACTCTTCCCCATAAACCTACCTCATAAACCCCACCTACCTTCAAAATTCAAAATCACTTTCCCACCCAAACCCACCCTAAATGGCCGAACCCCACCCCTCTCCCTTCACTATATAAACCCCTCCATTCTTCTTCATTTTCACACAACACAAACCTCTCTCCCTCTCCTCCATTTTTTCTTATTCTTCATCTCTTCTTTCTTCTCTTGCTCGAGGGCGAGTAATATTCTAAGTTTGGTTTGGTAAAAGCATAAAGCTTTTTGTTTTTCCATTACCATTGATGGCACCTAAGACCGGAGAATCCTCTAGAAAAGGGAAAGGGAAGACAAAAGCTTCCACCTCCGAGTCATGGGAGATGGAAAGATTCATCTCCAAAACCCATCAAGACCACTTCTATAATGTTGTGGCCAAGAAGAAGGTGATCCCCGAGGTCCCTTTCAAACTCAAGA
>NC_029789.2:36908039-36913032 GCF_000816755.2 Arachis ipaensis
CCATCATCCTTCACGAAATTAGAGAAGATCAAAGAGCTACGAGGGAGGAGCAACATAGACAAGGAAGAGACATAGAAGAGCTCAAAGACATCATCGGTTCCTCAAGAAGGAAACGCCACCATCACTAAGGTGGACTCATTCCTTGTTCTCAAATTTTCTGTTTTTCATTTTATTTATGTTAAGTGCTTATCTATGTTAGTGTCTTATTACATGATCATTAGTATTTAGTAACTTTGTCTTAAAGTTATGAATGTCCTATGAATCCATCACCTATCTTAAAGGAAAAATGTTTTTAATTCAAAAGAACAAGAAGTACATGAGTTTCGAATTTATCCTTGAACTTAGTTTAATTATATTGATGTGGTGACAATATTTTTTGTTTTCTGAATGAATGCTTGAACAGTGCATATGTCTTTTGAAGTTGTTGTTTAAGAATGTTAAATATGTTGGCTCTTGAAAGAATGATGAGAAGGAGACATGTTATTTGATAATCTGAAAAATCATAAAAATGATTCTTGAAGCAAGAAAAAGCAGCAAAGAACAAAGCTTGCAGAAAAAAAAATAGAAAAAGAAAAAGCAAGCAGAAAAAGCCAAAAGCTCTTAAAACCAAAAGGCAAGAGCAAAAAGCTAATAGCCCTTAAAACCAAAAGGCAAGGGTAATAAAAAGGATCCCAAGGCTTTGAGCATCAGTGGATAAGAGGGCCTAAAGGAATAAAATCCTGGCCTAAGCGGCTAAACCAAGCTGTCCTTAACCATGTGCTTGTGGCGTGAAGGTGTCAAGTGAAAACTTGAGACTGAGTGGTTAAAGTCAAGGTCCAAAGCAAAAGAAGAGTGTGCTTAAGAACCCTGGACACCTCTAATTGGGGACTTTAGGAAAGCTGAGTCACAATCTGAAAAGGTTCACCCAGTTATGTGTCTGTGGCATTTATGTATCCGGTGCTAATACTGGAAAACAAAGTGCTTAGGGCCACGGCCAAGACTCATAAAATAGCTGTGTTCAAGAATCATCATACTGAACTAGGAGAATCAATAACACTATCTGAACTCTGAGTTCCTATAGATGCCAATCATTCTGAACCTCAATGGAAAAAGTGAAATGCCAAAACTATTCAAGAGGCAATTCACATTTCTGGACTTTACTATGAGTTTGTGTGTTTTTCTGTGATTTCAGGTATTTTTTGGCCGAAATTGAGGGACTTGAGCAAAAATCAGATTCAGAGGTTGAAGAAGGACTGCTGATGCTGTTGGATTCTGACCTCCCTACACTCAAAGTGGATTTTCTGGAGCTACAGAACTCCAAATGGTGCGCTTCCAATTGCGTTGGAAAGAAGACATCCAGAGCTTTCCAGAAATATATAATAGCTCATACTTTGCCCGAGTTTAGATGATGCAAAAGGGCGTTGAACGTCAGTTCTACGCTGCAGTCTGGAGTTAAACGCCAGAAACACGTCACGAACCAGAGTTAAACACCAAAAACACTTTACAAATTGGCGTTCAACTCCAAGAGAAGCCTCTGCACGTGTAAACTTCAAGCTCAGCCCAAGCACACACCAAGTGGGCCCCAGAAGTGGATTTATGCATCAATTACTTACTTCTGTAAACCCTAGTAACTAGTTTAGTATAAATAGGACTTTTTACTATTGTATTTACATCTTTGGAACATCTTTTTTATCTTTTGAACCATCTTTTGATCTATTGATCAAGTTTGGGGGCTGGCCATTCGGCCATGCCTAGACCTTCATCACTTATGTATTTTCAACGGTAGAGTTTCTACACTCCATAGATTAAGGTGTGGAGCTCTGCTGTTCCTCAAGATTTAATGCAAAGTACTACTGTTTTATATTCAATTCAACTTATTCCGCTTCTAAGATATCCATTCGCACCCAAGAACATGATGAATGTGATGATTATGTGACGCTCATCATCATTCTCACTTATGAACGCGTGCCTGACAAACACTTCCGTTCTACATGCAACAAGCTAGAATGAGTATCTTTTAGATATCTAATACAGAGGACCGAGTCCGAGATATTAGAATCTTTGTGGTATAAGTTAGAACCCATGGATGGCCATTCCTGAGATCCGAAAAGTCTAAACCTTGTCTGTGGTATTCCAAGTAGGATCTGGGAAGGGATGGCTGTGACGAACTTCAAACTCGCGAGTGCTGGGCGTAGTGACAGACACAAAAGGAGGGTGAACCCTATTCCAGTATGATCGAGAACCTCCAGATGATTAGCCGTGCCGTGATAGAGCATTTGGACCTTTTTCACAGAGAGGATGGGATGTAGCCATTGACAACGGTGATGCCCTGTATAAAGCTTGCCATGGAAAGGAGTAGAAAGGATTGGATGAAGACAGCAGGAAAGCAGAGGTTCAAAGGAACGAAAGCATCTCTATACACTTATCTGAAATTCTCACCAATGAATTACATAAGTATTTCTATCTTTATTTTCTGTTTATTTATTATTATTATTCGAAAACTCCATAACCATTTGATATCCGCCTGACTGAGATTTACAAGGTGACCATAGCTTGCTTCAAGCCGACAATATCCGTGGGATCGACCCTTACTCACGTAAGGTTTTATTACTTGGACGACTCGGTGCACTTGCTGGTTAGTTGTATCGAAGTTGTGACAAAATTATGAATTAAGATTAGAGTACCAAGTTTTTAGAGCCATTACCAGGGATCACAATTTCGTGCACCAGTCTCTCTACTTTTGTGGGCAGATCCAAGAGGCAGATTTTCAACTTTGTCTAAGAACGTGTCTGGAAAAAATTAAAGAGGTGGAAGTAGAAGAGTCTTTAAAGGCCAGAAAAGAAGTTCTAATTAAGGTTGTGGCCCAAGTAATTCCATCATACATAATGGGGGTGTTTTCAACTACTTAGGAGTCTTTGCCAATAGATTTAGAGCTTGATAAGTAGCTTCTATTGGGGTAGCAATAGGGGAGAAAGAAAAATTCATTGGTCGGCTGGACAAATATCTGTAAAACTAAAGAGGAAGGCGGCTTAGGATTTTGGAGTTTTGAGGCTTTTAGTCAAGCTTTATTGGCTAAGCAAGGTTGGTGGCTTATCCAAACACCATGATCACTAGCTGCTAGAGTACTCAAGGCAAAATATTATAATTGGACAACCTTTTTGAGATCAGCTATTGAATACCATCCAAGTTATACATGGCGCAGCATATGGTCTTCAAGATGGGTACTAAATTTAGGAGGTTGTTGGAGGATAGGATCCAATACAACTACTCATATTTGGGGTGATCCGTGGCTTTCTAACTAGAATGGTTTTAAAATTTGGAGTCTGTATTCTTATTTTGATCAGAAAACAACAGTTGACAATCTTGTTGACAATGATACCTTATTTTAGAAAGAGAGCCTAATCAGACACATATTCTATGACTTCAAAGCAACACAAATCCTAAGTCTACCCATTGACATCAAATCATCAATCAGCAACAAGATAATTTTGTAAGGTAAAACACAAACACCAGACTATATGTAGTAAAGAATGCTTACCATCTTATACGATCACAGCCGCAACATGCTGTAGAATGTAGTGAATACCATTTCAGGCCTCAGTTCTAATGGAAAATGTTATGGAAGATACAAGCTCTAAGTCGCACACTTACTTTTTTTTGGCGATTACTCTTACAAGGTCTACCTACCAAGAAAAATCTACAAAAAAAGAGGTATTAGTGATTCTACCCTATGTCCCAAACATTATCTTGAAGAGGAAACCGAAACTCATATTTTTAGAGACTGTGAATGGTCTCGTCGATTTTGGTATCTCTCTCCTTTTACTCTCCGGACAGCACACTCTACAGATCAAATAATAGAAGAATAGATTAGTTCACTGTTTCATCGTTTTGATAACAATGAAAGGGAAATTTTTTTGGAATGCCTTCATGCTTTGTGGTGGAATAGAAATTAAACAATTTTTGAAAACTATACCTTCGATCCGATGCATTTGGTACGCAATGCAGTGCATAGGGCCACGGATTATGCTGCTGCCCAACAATGCCAATAACCCTCTTCCGCAGCACCTGCATCTGGCAGGAACAACTACACTACCTGAAAACTACCTCCACCGCGTATATACAAAATTAATTTTTATGCCTCTTTTTTCACAGACGAAAATGCTAGAACGGGATTGGTGGGAGGCAATACTGGGGCAGTGGCGGTGATTCGCAATGATGATGGTAATATCATGGTCACAGCAACATGATTCCTCCAAAAAGTGGCATCAGCGAAGGAGGCAGAGGCTTCTGCTTGTTTCCTTGCGCTCAAACTAGCATTAGACCGTGATTTTTCTAACATTGTAATAGAAAAGAATAATTTTCAAGTAATGCAGGCCCTAATGCATATACTCACCTCTCAAACAATTATTTTGTACTCACTAATCTAATTGTAAAACTATTTTGAGAAATTTCATATCTCATTATATTTCACGTGTGAAAAAAGAAAAGGTAACTTAGTGGTCCAAAAATTAGCATCATTGGCTTTTTCTATATCAGGTTTGGATACAAACGGCTCCTCACGATATTCTTAATTTGGCCCACTTAAATGTCTTGAGTTCTTTGTGTCACTATTAATAATACAGATAGTCTTTTCTTTTTTGTAAAAAAGGTACAAAAAAGAAGAATATGTATAGACAAGATTTAGTTGGATTTGATTAAAAATAGGAAAAGTATAGGTAACCAACAATATTTTTGAATAATGTGTAAAGAATGTGAATTAATATGGTTAAAAGAGTAAATTTAATTAGTAGCATTAAATTAGGGTGTAGTGTATTTTCATTTGATTGATGGTTGTTCATGTTATTCAAAATAGTCATTATTTACCTAACACTCCCCTAAAAAATAATTGACCGCCTATTATTTTTTTAATTCAATATTGTATATGGCTTTTGATAGCATATGTAATAATGTATTGTGTTTTCTTTTATTTTTTATTTTTTGAAAAACTTTACAAGTATCCTATAAAATAAGAAGC
>NC_029789.2:36913273-36914314 GCF_000816755.2 Arachis ipaensis
AGATTGAATTAATTTCTATATAATAAAAAAGAAATTAAGAAGAATAAAACAAAAACTAGCCAAACTCCGTCCAAAACATTGAAACTGTACGAGAATCGGAGAATGGATTCGAAATATGATTTGGGAGCCAGCAACACCAGTATATATATGCTGGTACATTCAGTAAGGAAAATGTTGCATTTTATAGTATATATAAAAATTTTGGAAATTTTCTGGAGGGCCATGACCATATAATCATTAATTTAATATACGAAAATGAAATGGATACACTACCCATAAAAAAAGTTTCAAACCACCTTATAATTATATAGCAAATAATTTAACATACTCAAACAAGATAATGCTACAATAATAATTAAGGTAAAAAATGAAAAGAAAAATAAAAAACAGTTGGAATGTCTGAATTATTCAAAAGAACACTATTATGGCCAAATCAACAGGTTTAAAAAATTACATTATATATCCAGTTAACGTGAATAATATAATATTTTTATTTATTCAATGTCCCTCTAGCTGTCTTATCCTCCACTAACCTCTCTTTATTGTGGGATTAAGACTTACGAGCAAACTGGGTATTGTTGACTGATGAAAAATGAAAATGGTCCTTGCACCATATGTAACTGAGAACCCTCTACCACACATACAATAACATACCAATAAAAAAAGATCAGCGTAAACAAAAGGAATAAATTTATTGCAAATAATATATTCAACTAGTAGCACACATCTATCGCAAGTCACAACTAAACAAAAGCTGAATAAAGTCAGACATATTTTTTGGTGACTAATAAAGTCAGACATATAGTCGTAAAGCTGAAATTCTTTCCCATATATAGTATAGCCATTGAAAAAGAAAAAGAAAAAGAAAAAGAAATAGGGTTTGGTTTTAGATTTGGATAGTGAGAGGCCAAATTAAATAGATGAATTCTATCCGATTTTTTTAAAATAATATATAAATTATTTTTTATGATTTGATATATTTTAATTGAATGTTTATTTTTAGTTTGAGTTAATTTAACCTAATGAAAATTAAAATCTTAA
>NC_029789.2:36914358-36931954 GCF_000816755.2 Arachis ipaensis
ATAATTAAATAATTTTTTAAAATAAGTAATTATATAATTTTTGTAAATATTAAAAATTACATTTATATTTTTTTACCAAATTATTATTACTTAGAAGAACACCTCTCTTATTTATTGAAGTACATTTTCACCCTCTATTGTTTGTTCATCACTTAGCTTCGTTCATTCTAATCTTCGCCGTCGCCATCGTGAGATTCGTCAACATCATCGCTATCTCCTGTCCTCTCACTCGGTCCCTCTTTCTTCCGTGGATCATCCTTTAACGATTCGCTGAAGTCCCATCGTAGTGGTTGTTGTTGTTATCGCGGCTCTCCCTGCAACCTCCTTACTTCTGAAATTAAGTTTTTGTTCTATCTTTTTTGTTGCTTTATATCCTTTAATTTTGTTCTGAACTGAGTTAATTGGAATAAGAGTAGTTTTAATTTTGACTCAGAAACACCTAGGTTGTTGTTGTTGTGTTATTTTTGAGTACTTTTTTGATGTTATAGTTGCTGATATTATCTTGTGGTTGTTATTATGTTTTGTTTTTTTTTTTAATTTATTTTCTTGCAATGTCCCCTGCTTGCTGATGTTGTTGTGTTACAACTTTTTTTATTTAACATTGCTCTATCTCTTGAGGGAATGTGAATGTTTGCATATTAGGCAGGAATGAATCCCCAAAACACAACAATAAAGAAAGAAAAAGTTTAGAGGATTAGCACTTTTATTAAAATTTGGCCAGCACTTAACTAGTAAAAAAAGTGAATAATCTCACACCATTAGATGTAATCTTACACCATTCAAAACACTAATAATAATTAATTAATAGTTACAAATCACAAAATCTATTGACCCACAGCACTCCTCATAAAGAAAAGTAGTCCTGTCTGAATTAAACTAATTTTGACGATATATATATATAAAATGTTAGAACTTATTAGTACATGTTGTGACTGGTGCAGGGATCGTGAAGAGGAGTTTACCTAGTCTTGCTTGTCTTTTGGATTTTTAGCATCTGATTCCCACCATAGCATTCCTAAGATGACTGTTGTGGAAATAAATTCAGAAATAACTCGCTTATATATTAACTGTTGGATCAACTATGGGACACTTACATATTTTGACTACCTTGTGAAAATTTTCTTACACCAAATGTGTTTTCTTTATCGATTAATTGGCTCTTTGCTGAACTTGAGAGCTGGTTTCTTTTACCACTTAAAAAAATAAACTTTTTTTAATAAATGATACTTATCGATAAAAATACCTTTTAACTGATCCAACTTAATAAAACCTTGTAAATCCATCTTCGTTTTAAAATATTGAAAACTTCATTTGCTACATACCTCATCTTCTAGTGCATTGTTCTTTTACTCTTTGATTTTGCATTATTCTAAGAACTTAAAAATGATTATTGTATTGTTTAATCTACAATAGAGTCACTACTAATAACTACTATTCAATGCTGCCCATTCTAAAATTGTCATGGCTCTCAATCATAATAAAACTTGTGTTGAAGGTACCACAAACTTATTTTTAAAACAGTTGCATTTACATTCTTCTACAAAACAGATAATAATTATTACGAATTTCTACTTTTTTGTGTTTTCTGTTGTTAATACTATACATTCACCAATTTTAGAATATTAATAAAAACTTTACATGATTATACTATTTGCACTTCTAAAAGTAGGTTCAGCTACTTTATTTTCATTCAAACCCAAATTTATAGAAGAAGTCCTGCTTATTCTTTGTGTTTCTACTTTCGACTGTTGATATTGCACTCTTACTTATATTAAAATCTTAATATAAACTTTACATGATTCTATTTTTGACACATCCAAAAATAGATTTTTTTTGGGTACCATAAACTCATTTTTAAAACAACTTCATCTACATTATACAAAGCAATTAATAATTGTTATCTTATGTTAAATTGGTGGATAACAAGTATCATACCCTGTATGAAGATTGTGCCGCTTGGATAAATCTCCTGAAAGCCAAAAAAAGATCATCATAGATCCGTACTTCAGTGGAGCTTTAACTTCATGGCATTTTGCAATAAAATGTTTCGTTTGTTGGAACAGACAAATGAAAATGCAAAATGTTTAGAACTTCATTCTCCATTTTCAATACCTGTGAAAATGGCACTTATTAGATGGGGGGGTGGGGGGTTCAATTTCATGCCCAGCTACAAAATATGCGATACCTCTTCTTTTGTGTAAGTGTTATCTGTGATGAAGCAAAATTTCTCCACTCTAGGAGCACAAATCTCTTCATACTTTCTTAAATCCAAATGAAGTTTAGGAAAACAGAAAAAAAGGAAGACATGTTATAATTTCCTAATATTATAGAAAGAATAGAAATGATATCTTATATTATCATTTAATGACCATCAACAAATTGAACCAAGAGTTACTGGAGTAAAACTAACAATGTCACAGAGAAGAGGGAGTATAATGAAAATTCACTAGCTCATTACTAGCTCATTGATTTATTTTATTGTAAGTACAATTCAGTTTGGTGGTTTCATGCGTGTGCTTCTTAGATGGTAGCTGGTAGGTGGATATTTTGTTGTCTTAGTAGTGTGAGAGCTATGAGCCCTGATTGGTGTATATAGTGTCTTTTCTTTTTTTAACTTATTTTAAGGTTTATTAAAGTTTCTATTATTTTTCACAAGAGATATTTTATTAACAAGTTTATTCTCACTCTTAATGTTTTGTGAGCATCTAGTAATTTTTCATGGAAATTGCCATTTTTCATCTGCCTAGCCAAGGATCACATTAAGTCAAATTGACTCTTCTTACAAGTTTGCATAATGAAGGTTATTCACTGAGCAAACTCGCACTTAGTAGTTGATAATTTGAATCTGTTCAATCAAATTATAAACTTACAATTATGCATGCAAACTTCCAACAATACAGGAATATATCTAATTACTTCTATAACTACTCTTAAAGCCTTCTTCATCCCCTTCATCTTCTACCCTTTGGAATTGTCTTCTCCGTGCTTCCATCTGCCAAAACATCAATGCCTTATAGTCACTTGAGTTTTACATGTCAATTGTAACTTCAATACAATATGAAATAAAATTTGGTATCATATAAAAAAGCTTGATCTCTTTAGAAACCATGCATCATTGATGTCTTCTCATGACCAAAAACCATATATATGTGAAAAAAGGGTAAATTAGATTTCACTCTTCGGAGTTACATGATATTTTTATAGACGACACATCTCTTGGCAAAATATTAAAAACATACAAAAATATAGGGTAATAATAATTTATAAGATTTCTTTTTTAATTTTTAAAAAATCTTATACTAAAAATGATTGGTTGATTTTCAAATTTTACCAAGTAATCAAAGTTGCTGACATGTCATCATTAGAGGAGAAAAATGACTTAAATTCAATGTAAAAGATGTTGGTATCAACTTTTATATAATAAAATTAGACAGATGTTATTTAACAGAAATCTTAGGAGAAGTTAGTGTATATTTTTACCAAGGAGTGAGGCCGAGGAAAGACAAATTTGTAGTGAAGAGAAGATGTGTCACCTGATCATCTGAAAGTCTCAGTTGGTCAGCAACAGCCAGCTTGTTCCTGTAATGTGCTGAAGCACATTCTTCTTTTGAACTTTCAGAAACTCCTTTATGATTAATCATTTCAACACGAAAGCCATTGCTCATGAATACTTTATCCATCCAATGCTTTGTGTTGGACTGTCCAAGGAACCAGCAGAATGCATGTTTTTCATTCTTTTGATTTCTTAAGGAATAACTTAGAAAATTTGCTACATTCATCACTCACCTTACCATAACTCAATTTACTTGAAAATTAATAGCAAACTAACCTTGATTTCTATTTCTGCATCAGATAAAAATGTAGGGAACTCTTCCAGAAAAAAGCTTCCTTCCATGGCCACACTGCTTAACATTGACAAAACTTCTTCAAAATTTGCCAATGTTATCATAGGAAACTCCTGCAGGAATAAACTCTAATTAATATGTGGGGTTTTAAAAGAAATAAAATATTATAAAATAAGATTTTTTTATAACTCTTATGATTAACAAAAATTTTTTTACCATATTTAATTAGTTGTTAAAACTCAAGTTAAATTAAAAATTAATGTTAACCATGATGACATAATTCATTTCATCCAATAGTTGTCAGACATGTCATATAGGGGGTAATTTACCTTTTATTTGAGAGAGAGTTAGGTAGAATTCAATTCCTCTAATAATCCGTACATAATTACTTAAGAATACGATGAAAAGTCAATTTGCAGAGAAATTCAAAAAGTAAATCTTAATTAAAGCTTTGAGAAGTATAAATCATGAATTAAGATTAGTGGCACTATGTAATTAGTAATTGTTTCTTAAATCAATAGTATCCCTTTTCGAAGATTCATACTACTTAGTGTCTGTGCATTCTTATTTTCTTATTCTTAAATTCTTATTGAAGTTCAACATGTTTCCTAATTAGATTTTAGTTATGTACGAGAATCTGCCATGAAAAATAATTTTGGAGGCTAATTTTAGCCACAGAACTCAATTTAGTGGCTAATTTTAGTCACGGCAAATTAAATTTGCCACTACTATTAATATGTGGGTAAAATACTATGGCAAACTTCTGTTTTTCTGGTAGTGTAGTGTGATAAGCGTAGAGTAGATGATTATAGGGTAGTTTTATGTGAATTAGTGGTGATGGTTGTTGTAACGACCCAATTTTCAATATGTCTAGATCATACCGGAAACTGAGCGCTACCAATTTGTCTTCCTAATTATTATCTATTATTTATCATATGAGCCTGATTCGTTGTTAAACGCGTAGTTAATTTCCGTGGTGTATTTTTTTTTTTTGAAAACGTTTGGATTAATAGACAGAATCATTTATAATCAATTCACAAGTAATAACAGATAAAACAGTTACATCACAAGTAGTTGACAACATTCGGTGATTCAGCCTTTAGTAGCATATAGACTGTTAGTTAGAACACCCCTAGATTTAGCTAAATAATATCTATATACATATATATACATACAACATCCCAGATCCTAACCTGTTCAAGAGGTCCCTAAGCTGGCACCTAGGCTAGCCTAGACTCTATACTCACCTAGTCCCTCTAAACTACTAAAGCGAGGGAAAGTACGTTCTAGGTCTTCAAAACTCAAGTCAAGTGGAACGTCATCAAAAGATAGAACATCATCTGCTACTCCTCTGCACGATCAGACTTTTCCACAAGACGTCTCTCTGGTACCTCATGAAGTAGCCACACAATAGGAATCTCGTACACCGGATTTAGGTTAAAGTGTGCATACGAAGGGGGTGCAGACGTTGGCTGGTCTCACAGTATATACATATAATCAAAGAACGATATTCACCCTAGACTTAGAAGACTGCCTAGAGTAGAATCCCTTTTTGCGTACAATCGTCAGCGAACTACGGAAAGGAACTCTTATTTCCATCTGAAGGGGAAAGGGAGAGAGAAGGGGTAAGAATTGGGGAGTTCTTAATAGGGTCGGGGTTATTAGTTACGTTCATTTATTTGGGGTCGATTAGTAGACGAATAACATAATATAGCGAAGCAGTAAACAGAAGATAAAGATAGAAAGAGAAAGTAGAGAGAACAGAAAGCAGAACACAAACAAAAGAATACAATAAAACACCGAAATAGTATGCAAGCAGACAAACATAAAGAAATAAACCACACACAGAAAGGAATGCAACAGAGAATGAAACCCCCAAACACCAAAATATTTACTTCCTTGCCCTTTTATGGATCAAAAAGGTGTTCTTCATTGTTCTTCACTACACTCAAAGTGTTCTTCGTGTTCTTCGTAAATTCTTCAGATTCTTTCTTTGTTTTTACCCGTTTTTCAGTCTTTTCAGCAACCGATTTTTACCATAAATCAAAATAAATTTTCAGCCACTAAAACCCCATCTTTTCTACATGATTTTAACACAAATTGAACCTCAATTTAAGCTCTAGGGTTTCGTTTTCCAGCAGCCACAAGAACACACATTCATAGCTTGAATTTCATCAAATTTCATCAAACTTTCACCAAAATTTCAACAAGAATTATTCATACAAACAATCAATTTCAAGCACAGCCAAACCATATCATAATCACACAACTCAAACACAATCAATCAAGATTAAATTCGTCAATCCCTACCTGGTTTTGCTGCTCCTAATTCGGTTGAACTTTCAGGTGGTCCTTAAGCACTTTTTCCTCCTAAATCACATCAAGAACAACTTTAAATCCAAAAACTCTCAACTGACCAAATCTCACTCAGTATGTTAGGAAGAGATATCTCACCTTAGACTTGCTAGAAATTCATGTTTCTTGGCCTTCAAGTCAAGTTAAGCATGATTCCTAAGGAAGAACATCAAGAAAACACATGTTTTGCATGGTTTTCCTTGAAAACCGAATTGAAATGGGAGGGAGACAGCCATCTCAACTTATTTCCAGCCTTGATAAGTTACATGGTTATGTAGAGGAAGAAGAGAGGATCATTTTGGTGAAATCGGAGTTTTGATTTGAGTTTTAGTTCAGAAGAAATCAAGCTTTGAAGATTAAGTGTTCATGAAAGTTTCTCTCTTTTCTCTCTTGTTATTTTCGGCCAAAATGATGAAATGAGACAGCCTTGGAGGTCTTGGGGGTGTAAGGTGAGTTTTGATTGGTTGGCTTGGAGGTGGATTAAAGTAATATTAAAATATCTCTGGTGTACAACTACTAAAACTAGGTGTACCGGAACACTCGTAAAAACATCTCTAAAAATTATTTTCAGAGCTACTAACATAAATGACACTAGTAACATATTTATTATGAGAATAGAACATGTATAATGAGGCCTTAGTATTGCTAAATTCATCAGAGAGTGCTGGTGCTAAGCTGCACTAGTAAATCGTAAACCCGGTTAAACCGATTTTCTGTTTTTAACAAAAACAGACCAGGTAACCTTATAATGTCATTCAATAATTTTCTAATACTAATATAATGATAATATTATACTATTATCTCTCTCCTCTCATGAATCGAGTCCGGTTCGTCAAACAGAGACTATTTACAAAAATCAGAATCAAAACTGCCAACCGATATGGTTCAAAAACTAGGTTCTTCGCAATTGCATTATCGAGCTTGCCTCAAAGGAGGTTCTAGCTTAAGGATGACATAATGATAATGAGGATTGAGATACTTGATGATATAGCAGAGGTGTTCCCTTTACTGATCTTCCGGAGAAATCCGTACTTTCAGAAAAGATCTCATGTACTCGAAAATCAGGGTTGTTACATTCTACCCTCCTAAAAGAAAATTTTACCCTCAAAATTTTAGTTACCTAGGAATAAATGTGGGTAATCATCTTTCATCTTATCTTCCAGTTTCCAAGTGTGCTCTTCCTCTCCTCTTGGTTCCCATGCTACTTTGACTAAGCGAACAGTCTTGCCTTTTAGCTGCTTATCACTTCTTTCTACGATCTGAACCGGTGATGCTTGATATGTCAAATCCTTTCATAACTGTACTGTCTCTGGTTGTAAAACGTGACTCTTGTCGAGAATATATTTCTTAAGTTGCGAGACATGAAAAACATCATGAAGGTTTGATAAATAAGGAGGAAGGACTATTTGATAAACTACTAGACCGACTCTTTTAAGTATTTGGAAAGGTTCTATGTATCGTGGGTTAAGCTTTTTAGTCTTAAGGGCTCTACCTATTCCAGTAATCGAGGTTACTTCTAGAAAGACACGGTTTCCGTCACTAAACTCTAAGGGTCTACGTCTATTATCGGCATAGCTCTTTTGACGGCTTTGTGCTGTCTGGATCTTCCGACAAATCTCCTTTATCTCCTCAGTAGTTTCTTACACTAAGTCTGGACCTAAGACACTAGCTTCTCCATCGTCATTCCAACACAATGGTGTTGACATCTTCTTCCATAGAGAGCTTCATATGGTGCCATCCCGATACTTTATTGGAAACTGTTGTTGTAGACGAATTTGACTAAAAGTAAATACTTATCCCAGCTGCTTTGGTTGTCTAGCATACATGATCGTAACATGTCTTCTAACGTCTGGATTGTCTGCTCTGATTATTCGTCTATCTGAGGATGGTATGCTATACTCGTGTGCAATTCTGTTTCCAACGCTTTCTGAAAAGCTCCCCAAAATCTAGTAATAAACCTCGAAACTTGATCTGAGACAATTTATGAAGGTATCCCATGTAGTCGTACGATTCCTTGAATATATATATTCATTCCAACCTTTCTAAAGTATAGTCAACTCGAATCGGAAGGAAGTGCGCTGACTTTGTCAACCTGTCCACAATTACCTAGATGGTATCGTGTCCTGTTGAAGTCCTTGGCAATCCTGTGACAAAATCCATAGTAATCTGCTCCCATTTCCATTGTGGTATTTCTAAGGGTTGCAGGGTTCTTGACAGCTTCTGATGTTCCATCTTCATCTTCTAGCAGGTTAAACATTTTGAGACATAATCAGCTACTTCTTTCTTTAAGCCCGGCCACCAGAACATTTGTTTCAAATCTCGATACATCTTTGTCACTCTAGGATGCATAGAAAATCTACTTTGGTGAGCTTCAGCAAGAATCTTTTGTCGCAATTCTCCAGAGTTAGGCACACAAATTCTTTTCTTATACCTCCATAGGCCACTACGATCCTATCTCACAACTTCTTCAACTCTGCAAGCAATGGTGACATCCAGTACAGTGCTATGGAAATCGGTCCAGCTCCAGGTACTAGATCAATGCTGAATTCTATCTCTCGCTGAGGAGGAAACTCAGGTATGTCGTCCAAGAAAATATTAGGAAATTCCTTCATCATTCAAATTCGTTCTAAGCTTAATTCACTATCATTCGAGCTAGCCGCTAACAGAACGTACCCCTCACAATCACTCCCGCCTAAGGTAACTCTTACAGAATTCAGATATAAGGTGTGGGATAGAAATGGTTTAGTACATAGACTATCAAATGGAATAACAGCAGTTCTTTTAAAATAATCAAGGAAAACATGATACTTAGATAACCAATCTAATCCTAAAATAACTTCTAAACCATATAGAGGCAAACAGATTAGATAGTGTATAAAAGTCCTGTTCCTAATAGCGAATGGTACTTGCAGGCACACTAAACTGGTCAAAGCATTTTGGGATGCAGGTGTATGGACACTCAAGTAAAAATTCAATTTAAGGAAATATAATCCTAACTCGTGAGCAATAGTTAGAGAAATAAAGAATGCGATGCACCCGAATCATACAGTACAGTTAGAAATCGATTCTTGACATAAACTGACCTTGAATGAGGGCATCCGATTGCACAACATCGTCAATAGTGATAACAAACACTCGTCCTTGTTGTTGGGTTCTGACTGGATTTCGAGTAAATCCCTTCGGACAATCCTTGGCAACGTGTCCAAGTTCTCCACAAGCATAGCAGTTAGGTGATCCAAACTGGCAAGACCTGTTACTATACTCTTTTCCGCATTGCTTACATGTAGGGTTTATGTAAGCCTGACGGGCTCGTTTACCATTGCCTTGCCTTACTTTACCTCAAGCGATAAATCCAAACTTTATAGTATTGCCAGCGGACTCATCTACCATTCTTTTTCGACAGTCTCTTGCCCGATGTCCTTCCTTATTACAGTAGTAACATAAACCTGTTCTGAACTGGCAAAGCCTACTACCATGATGCTTTCCACAAGTTGGGCATACTGCACCACTTTGAGCTTGGTGAGGTTGACTCTCATGTCCTTGTTCAATGTCATGGTTATTGTCACTACCATTATTGCGAGTTAAAAGGCTGACATCTCGGTGGTTTCCATTCCAACACTGGACCAATGGCTTTAAGGTTGCGACCTTGAGAGGCTAAATTTTGAACAAAGTCTCTTTGTGAATCCTCCCTACGTCTTGCTCGAGCTATTGCCACCTTCTTTGAACATTCTTCCACTAGTTTACTTTTATTCACCAGTTCAGCGAAATTTCATATCTCTAGCGAAACAACAGAATTCATCAGTTCTTCTCAGAGTCCTCCTTCAAACTTTAAATACTTCCATTCCTCAAAGTCTTATGGGTTCCCTTGACAAATCTTGGAAAAACGGCACAAGTCATCGAACTTACGGGCATACTCAGCAATAGTCATATCCCCTTGTTTCAACTGCATAAGCTCCATCTCCTTAGCATCTCGTGCTGCTCCCAGAAAATACTTTTTATAAAATTCGTCCCTAAAGATATCCTAAGGAATGTCATTTTCATTCTATTGTAGCAGTCGCTGTATCCCCTGCCACCAGTACTCAGCTTCTCCCTCGAGCATATAAGTAGCAAACTCCACGTGTTGTCTTTCCGGAACATGTTGCGCTTTCAGTGATCGTTCAATACCTCGAAACCAATTATCAGTATCAGTCGCAACGAGTGTACCCTTGAACTTAAGCGGATTAACCTTCAGAAATGTCGCAAGGGTCATAGGTCTTTCAGGATGCCCTAAGTTGTTCTCATCATTCCCATTATCTTCTCCGTATTTATTCTCGTTCCCATTTCTCACTCTGAGACGTTCAACAGCCCTAGCCGCTGCTACAGCAGCTTCACGCACTACTTCATCCACGTTGTTCATGGTAGCCATAAACGTTTCCTGTTCCCTCTCGTAGTTAACATTAGGAATTCCTTCCTGTATGCCGCGTCTCCGTGAACCCATTGTAGTCTTGTTCACACCAAACAATCATTGTTAAGGTGATCAGTCTTAACACTTCAAGTCAAGTGTGAACATTCCCAAAATGAAAACACAGAGACAATCATGCAACATATATCATTGGGATATCCTATACGCATGAGACACACAACAGAGTATGCAATGAAGCATAGTCAGTCCACTCCCCAGGCTCTACTGGGAACGAACTGCTCTGATACCAAATTGTAACGACCCAATTTTCAATATGTCTAGATCATACCGAAAACTGAGCGCTACCAATTTGTCTTCCTAATTATTATCTATTATTTATCATATGAGCCTGATTCGTTGTTAAATGCGTAGTTAATTTGTGTGGTGTATTTTTTTTTTGAAAACGTTTGGATTAATAGACAGAATTATTTATAATCAATTCACAAGTAATAACAGATAAAACAGTTATAAACAACCACACAAAAATACATCACAAGTAGTTGACAACATTCGGTGATTCAGCCTTTATTAGCATATAAACTGTTAGTTAGAACACCCCAAGATATAGCTAAATAATATCTATATACATATATATACATACAACATCCCAGGTCCTGACCTGTTCAAGAGGTCCCTAAGCTGGCACCTAGGCTAGCATAGACTCTATACTCACCTAGTCCCTCTAAACTACTAAAGCGAGGGAAAGTACGTTCTAGGTCTTCAAAACTCAAGTCAAGTGGAACGTCATCAAAAGATAGAACATCATCTGCTACTCCTCTGCACGATCAGACTTTTCCACAAGACGTCTCTCTGGTACCTCATGAAGTAGCCACACAATAGGAATCTCGTACACCGGATTTAGGTTAAAGTGCGCACAGTGGCGGAACTTGAAATAAAATTTTGGGGGGCCGGATAGAAAATAATTGTCAAAATATTTTTGATATGATCCCATTTAAGATAAGCTCGTCTAATCTCATCTCTCTGGTTTGGCTGATACTGCCAGATTTAAAGCCGTTTTTCAAGATCTCGTTCCAAAAAGTTAAGGTTAAAGTCATCAGATGTAATTTTTTGAACTTTTGAAGGTTATATCTCACTTTCCTCGTGATTCATTAAAGTAGAAGAACTATCTACAGGTATTGATATTGTAAAAGTTATATGTTCTCCTTCTTATTAAATATTAGCCTTCCTCTTAAAAAATGTATCAATTCTTTAATTTTTCATTATTATTTTATATAAAAATTTGAATATATATCCTGTAAAATATGTAAAGAAGAAGTTAGAAGGACAAATATTAAAATTTATAATATTTATTGAATTTTTTCAAAAACTCTCAACTGACCAAATCTCACTCAGTATGTTAGAAAGATATATATCACCTTAGACTTGCTGGAAATTCACGTTTCTTAGCCCTCAAGTCAAGTTAAGCATGATTCCTAAGGAAGAACATCAAGAAAACACATGTTTTGCATGGTTTTCCTTGAAAACCGAATTGAAATGGGAGGGAGACAGCCATCTCACCTTATTTCCATCCTTGATAAGTTACATGGTTATATAGAGGAAGAAGAGAGGATCATTTTGGTGAAATCGGAGTTTTGATTTGAGTTTTAGTTCAGAAGAAATCAAGCTTTGAAGATTAAGTGTTCATGAAAGTTTCTCTCTTTTCTCTCTTGTTATTTTCGACCAAAATAATGAAATAAGACAGCCTTGGAGGTCTTGGGGGTGTAAGGTGAGTTGTGATTGGTTGGCTTGGAGGTGGATTAAAATAATATTAAAATATCTCTAGTGTACAACTACTAAAACTAGGTGTACCGGAACACTCGTAAAAATATCTCTAAAAATTATTTTCTGAGCTACTAGCATAAATGACACTAGTAACATATTTATTATGAGAATATAACATGTATAATGAGGCCTTAGCATTGCTAAATTCATCAGAGAGTGCTGGTGCTAAGCTGCACCAGTAAACCGTAAACCCGGTTAAACCGATTTTCTGTTTTTAACATAAATAGACCAGGTAACCTTATAATATCATTCAAGCATTTTATAATACTAATATAATGATAATATTATACTATTATCTCTCTCCTCTCATGAATCGAGTCCGGTTCGTCAAACAGAGACTATTTACGAAAATCAGAATCAAAACTGCCAACCGATACGGTTCAAAAACTAGGTTCTTCGCGATTGCATTATCGAGCTTGCCTCAAAGGAGGTTCTAGCTTAAGGATGATATAATGATAATAAGGATTGAGATACTTGATGATATAGCAGAGGTGTTCCCTTTACTGATCTTCCGGAGAAATCCATACTTTCAGAAAAGATCTCATGTACTCGAAAATCAGGGTTGTTACAGTTGTAGTCTACATATTTGTGAATTGTTAATTGTGTGGTGGTTTGTTAGTATTTTTTAAAACTATAGGTGTGTGTTGATTTTTGGGATATGGAGCAGTTGGATAGCGATTTTTTTAACATACTCCGATGAGAAATTCCCAAGAGGAGAAGATCTAGAATTTTTAGACGATGATTCGGCGCTTAATGAAGACAGACATTGAGATAAGAGAATAGCAGAGATGTCACGAGAAGATATCATGCAACTTTAGTTTATAGATGAGGATGTTATTTAGCGATTCTACAAGACATATGCAATGATACACGATTTTGCTGTGAGATTGGATGAAGTCAGATGTGATAGCGATGGTCGCGTAATTATGCGCCAAATTGCTTGCAATCGGACGGGCTCAAGAAAGGAAGAGGTTGAAAAGGACGAATGAATCAGGGACCACCGACCCCTAACTCTAAGTAGTTTATGTGCGAGAATTCGTGCAAGACTAGATAGAAAATTTCTAAATGGAAGGTTGTTTCGTTCTATGAAGAACATTCTCATGGTTTAGTTGATCCACTCGAGGTTAACATGATGCCTGAGTATCACACATTCAGTGTCTCGGATAAAGCTCATGGAAAAAATTTGCATGACATAGGTATCAGGACCTGTCACATCTTGGGATACTTGGTTGCTTAAAAAGGTGGATATGCAAACTTGTCATTCAACCAGAAAGATATGTACAACCTCATTATTTAACATAGGATGGTGATGCAAATGCTGCAATAAGCTACCTGAGAGTTAAGGCTGAGAATGATTCTTATTTCTTTGGCAAGTATACATAAACTAATAAGAATTGATTGGAAAATTTGTTTTGGGCTGATGGGACTAGCCGTATTGATTATGAGTGCTTTGGGGATATATAGGAACATCTACAATAAACCACTTGTGATATTTTCTGGTAGCAATCATTGTGGGCATACCGTCATATTTGGATGTGGTCTTCTTGTCAATAAGGATATTGGTTCATACAAGTGTCTCTTGGAAACCTTTTTGAAAGCAATGGGGAATAAGCACCCTAGTTCAGTTGTCACCGATGGAGATCTTTCAATGAGAGAAGCCATTAAACAAGTCATTCCTTATGCAACACATCGACTATGTTCACGACATTTACATAAGAATGCATGCGAGAAGGTTAAGAACATTGGATTTCTAAATGACTTCAAGAAATTGATTTATGCTAATGTGAGTGTTGAAGAGTTTGAGGTCATGTGGGGAGACATGGTGGGGAAGTATAACTTATCAAGAAACTCTTGGGCCGACCAAACCTATGAGTTGAGGTATTTATGGGCTCTTGCATATTTGAGGAACCAATTTTTTGGGTGAATCAGGATAACATCCCAATGTGAAGGGATTAACTCTTTAATAAAAGCATATGTGAGAAAGAAAGACACCCTTCTTGAATTTATCAATAACATGGAAACTGTTGTTAGCCATTATAGGAACAATGAAAGAGTTGCAAAGTTCAATGCTAAATATACCAATCCAGTGCTTATGACTTCTTTGTCGACACTTGAATGTTTTGCTGCAAAGACTTTCACTCGTAACATTTTCTAGGAGATCAGGAAGGAAATTGAGGGTGCTTATGCTAGACCTAGTAATTCAGGATGGTGGAAAACAATTTTTCAAGTGAAACAGTTTTGGAATGCCAGAGATTAAGCATGTGGTTAAGTTTGATAGAGTTGAAGAGATGCTCCGCTGTGAGTGTATATGGTTCAAAAATCAAGAAATTTTTTGCATGTACATATTTGCATACTTAAAGCACTAAAATGTTGAAATTATTCCAGAACGCTTATTGTGCAAGTGATGGATGAAGAATGCCAAGTGTGATTTCATGAAGTCAAATGTCGATGATCCAAGTGATTTTGATAAGGTACTCAAGTGTCCTTTGAGTGTGTTAGGTGCTGAGTGTTCTAGGGTTGACCCATTGGTAATTTAGATGATGACTATGTTGTTGACCCATTGGTGCTGAAGAGTAAGAGAGCTTCCAAGAAAAAGAGAAAATTTAAGCAACAGAGAGAGTGTTCAAATTGCGGTGTGTCAGAGCACTACAACAAAAGTTATCCTAAGATTCCCGGTAGAATATCCAAGGAGCCAGTAGACGATGATACGGAAAAGAATAACAGCAGCCATCTTGGGTAAAGTATACTTTTTGTCCTTGAAATTTGCTAAAAGTTTCAAAAATATCCCTAAGTTTTGATTTGTTTCAATTTTGTCACTCAAGTTTGCTAACAGAGAAGGAGGAAGAGCGATGGCTTCGTTGTGTCTGGGTTTGCGTAAAGAAGAAGAAAAAGGGTGGTGGTCATCGAAGATTGGAGCTCAACGGAGATGGTAGTGATGGAGATGGAGAGTCAGAGAAGAAAGGAGAAAGAAGGAGAATGAGGGGTTTGGCCGGTGACGATGAAGGAGGAGGTTGACAGTGGTTGCTCAATAATGATGATGGTGGTAGAGAGGACAGTGAAGATGAAAAGAGAAAAAGAAAGAGAGACAGAGGGTTGTGATGATGATGATTGGTATAAGGGAGGGGTATATTTGGAAAGAAAAATATTAATTATAAAAAAATTAGTAATAAGTGTAAAATTGATGCAAATCGAAAACTTAAGAGACAAAATTGAAACAAATCAAAACTTAGGGATATTTTTGAAACTTTTAGCAAACTTCAGGGATAAAAAATATACTTTACCCTTATATTTTTTACTAACCCAAAAATAGAATTATTTTTAAGCAATGTGGAATGCTAGAATTAAGGATCAATTGTTCTATTCAGTCACAATCCCAGAATTATGGATCAATCAGTCCAGTTATTAGCTGCTTACTGGTTATGCTACTTCTCATCATGAATTGGCCTATATCTTTTATGCCTGCAATCTCTATCCTCGTTAATTTATTGTGATTTTTAGGGTTGCTATCATGTGTACATTCTCAGTGAAATTGCTGAAGGTACTTCAACGGGGTTCACTTGTACATGTGATTCAACTTGTCTTTTGACTTTGATTCTTACTAATCTTGGTTAAAATTCATCCAAATTAAGAGTCATATGACCTAGGGAATTACATTTAACATTCTTGTGTTATAATAATAAAGGAAAAGTATAGGTAACTAACAAATTTTTTGAACAATATATAAACAATGTGAATTAATAGAGTTAAAAGAATAAATTTAATTAGTAGCATTAAATTAGGTTGTAATGTATTTTTATTTGATTGGTGGTTGTTCATGTTAGTTCAAAAATTTCATTGTTCCCTAGCATTCCCCGATAGTAAATTAGTCAAAATATATCTTCTTTTTCGATCTTATACGTATTTTTCTACAACACTCGTCAATCTCTGTTTTAATTTCATTTCTTATGTTTAGCTTTAGTTAGAGGGACTCTTTAATTTCTATCTTAAAATAGCTATTTACTGATTATAATTCCGTTACACAGATGGTTAGTTATGCTAATAGAATCAATTAATCTTTTTTATTAGATAAGTAATATGTTCTCTCATACATAGTTTCACCATCATCGAAATATTTTATTTTCTGGTACCGTGATTATTAATTCTTGTATGTTGATCATATCATTCTCACTTTAGAAGATAGCTTTCCATCACAAGAAAGACCATTAAATTTAAGAAGCCTTGAACAAAGTACGTACCAGATCTATTATTTTACACAAGCCAGTGTAGGGCAATAATTTATTATCGTCTCAAACCTACCACATATCAAGTGATTACTAAAAATTACAGCTTTACGGGTCACCGATCGAACCCTTCACTCTAGCTAATTCTTGTTCTCGAGTTTCTTGCTCTTTGTGTTTCTTCACTTTCTCGTTCTTACTAGAAACAAAGCGTAATATGAGGAGGAAACTAACTAGAGCGAACACCGCAGCCCACACAATCATAATAACCGCGAAAGCACTCCCAACATTTTTAATAATTTCAGGAGTAACCATCATGGCTCCAAACAAGTAAGTAACAACAAGGCTTGTGATAGTGATACACATGCCAATCAACAAGAACCACGTCACCGATGTATTGTCCAGAGAGAGGCCACTCACCAGTAAGAGACAAACACTTAGTGACGATATGAAACATATGGTGTTGCATATCAAGAACCCTAAGTAATATTTTTTTTTCATCAGGGCTACAACAGATTCCCCGGGGCAAATTTGTATGTTTGTTTGATTAGATGGAAAACAGATTGGCGTCTCACCGGTCGGTGCTGGCACGACACCCCCGGGCGGGTTGATGGCGGATTGAAAGGTGATGGTTGCTATTATGGAAGCCGTCAGACTGAGGCTCTGTCTCATATCTTGAAACCATTTGCTTTTGTCCTGATAAGCTAGTGACTGCACTCTATTAAGCTTAAGAAACTTGGCACATCCTTTATCTGCGTCTGCATCTCCTGCTGTTCCCATTTGTGTTTGAAAGAAGCAATGATGTATGTTAATTATGATGTTCTCACTTGTTCAACTTGATTTTTATCGTGTGTGCCACCGACAGATGTTGCATGTAAAATAGTCATTTTTCTTTTTTGATTTTCTAAGATAATCTCTTAATTAATGATTAATTCATTGTGAACTAGGTGAACTAG
>NC_029789.2:36932062-36937816 GCF_000816755.2 Arachis ipaensis
TTAATAAAATATATTTATTAAAAATAATTTAATGTTTATACTTACTAATAATTTGATTGACGTTGAAAATGAGTGTGCCGTGAGGATTTCTTTTCTGGTGTAAATGTAATAGTGTGTAGATAAGTTTTAGCATTGATAAAAGACAAAATCAAATTATCGATCGAAAGCAATCATGGATTCATTATTGGAACAAGACAATAAAGATAAAAGTTTCTCAAAAAGTTGCATCCTTTTGGTAAACGAAAGAAAAAGAATATGCAATTATTTTAATCATTATAGTACTTAATTTTACTGTTGTTACTTGTTAGCATGCCTATTTGAAATAAAATAATCTTTTTATTTTTTATTAATGAATTGATTTTGTTTATTCCAGCTATCAACCACAAATTGAATTGTATGTTCACTTATAAATTTTCATTTTATTTACTTAATTATATATAATTTATAGTATTAAAAGTTAAAATGTATTATTATTTACTTAGGTCTAATTTGGATAAACAGTTTAATTAAATTCTTTTTGAAAAAATAGCTTAAACAATAAATTGTTATGTTAAAAGTAGTTTATAAATAAGTTATTTTATATTTAGATTTTTAATTTTAAAAGTACTTATTTTATAAAAATGTGATAAAAAATAGTAGTATTATGAGAAAATTTATTTTTTTTAATTTTTCTATAAACTCTTAAATAGCTTCTTAAAAAACTATAATTTAATTTTAAAAATTGTACTAAATATTAACACTACTACTTTTTATAAATAAAAAACTCAGCAAAATTAGTTTTAAAACTTCCAAACGGCTCTTATGCATGCCCTCCTAGAATTTAAAGCGCTTTGCTAGAATTTGCTCTTGTGCTCTTTTAAAGTTTTCAACTTTGTAATAATTCTCATCACTTTTAACATATCTGATTGTTTTAGTAGTTATCTAAATTAATTGCCAAAAATTTTATAAACAATATAACAATTCTCAATATTTTTTTATGTTAGACATAACGGTCTTTCGTCCATTTTTAGACGTAATTGAAATTTTAGTGATCAAATTAAAAATTCAAGTGAAAATAGAAGAATAACTTTGGTTATACTAAATTCTTAACTATCACACCAAACTAAGTTATATTAAATACAAAAATATCAAATGATTTCAACCTAATTTTTTATAGAATAATCTTTAATAGCTTTATTGAAAAACAACAACATCATCATCATCATCATATAATAATAATAATAATAATAATAATAATAATTTTATCTTATTTTACTTTTTTTTATATAGTATAATTGATACTAATGAATGTCACTGAAAGCACATTCAGTGATGATGCTTATATGAGCATATTTACTTACAATCTTACATAGTGCATATACATGTATATAATCAATGTTTAGACCACTTCTTCATAAAAGACATATCTAGCTTGGAGTTAGAGAATACTCAACATAACAAAATGAAATATACAAGACATGAAACTAAACAAACCACAATAATATACTTTTAATTTAAGAGAATATGAGACTTAGTACATCTCTTTTTGTTGGATTTGGAATTGTGTATGTAGTGAGGATGGTTCAATAATTTTTATTTTTGAAAAAAAAAAATCATATTAGAAATCAAATAAGTTTAACTTAACCTTAAAAGTTAATTTGATTATAATATCTACCAATATTTTTTTCTAATAAATACTTGAAGAATTTAGTGAGTCATGCTGAAAAAAGGACAGGAGACTGTTATGTCTGACGAAAAAAAAATTGGAGATTAATCTGTGTTTTAATTTTTTTTGGGACTAAAATGTTCACTTTTAAAATCCTTGGGGACTGATTTGGGTAACTACTCTGCCAAAAAATAAACTAAGAACTGATTTATCTGCCAGAGTAAAACCTTGGAGATATTTTTCTATATTAATTTTTCTTGGAAACTAAAATGCCCACTTTAAAATTCTTATAGACTGATTTGGGTAGTTATTCAATTTTTTTTCTTTCCTAATCTTTAATTCTTTTTTTTTTTGTTTTCACAATCTACCTTTCTTTCTCTAATTTGTGATCATTCTCATCTCTTCTAATTTATCTGATATCTTTTTCTCTGTCTTTAATTCCTTTTTCACTATCTTCCTTCCTTTTTCTACACACTTTCTATACAAACCAATTTTAGTGAAAATTTTGTTTTCTGATACAGTCATTTGTACAATATGGAGGACTCGAACTAAATATGAGTCAACAAACATAGCAAGGACAGTGATAGAGAAGAGGAGAATGTCATTGTTTTGAATGAAGAAGATGTCTTTGAAGATTTTCAAATATACTCAAAAAGTCTAATTGAAAGAATTTTGAGAAAAACCCTAAATGACCCCTGACAATTACTTCGAAAGACAACGAGGCCTTTAACAAAAAAAATACCCAACCCGGCCTCTGAGTTTTACTTTTATGGGACTGATTAGCCCCTGTGTCAGTGTTTTTTTTGTTTTTTTGTTTTGGCACAGGAGCTAATCAGTCCCATAAAAGTAAAGTTCAGGTACCGAATTGGATATTTTTTTAAGGTCTCGTAGTCCTTTCAAGATAATTGTCAAGGATCGGGTTGGGTATTCACTCAAGAATTATTGTGTCAAAACCTTTCTCAACAAGGACTACAGAAAATGCTTTGAGAGATATATGGAATCGGCCAAAGGGATTCAGATCCATGGAAAAAGGGCATAATCAGCTTCAATTCTTTGTTTTATGAGGAATCAAAATTGCTGTGGATCAAAAGGGCTTTCTATGGCTCTTCAAGAATTATGTTGTGCTCCATGTGTAGAAATAGAGGGGTTCAGAAAAATTACTTGATGAATATCACAACATTTACTCCTTACAATCAGTTTTGGGGGCTGCTAGAGAGTTTCAAGATAATAAAAATAGGACAAAAGCTCGGTGAAAAAGTTATTGAGACCCTTGATGTGGGATTCTTTGAAATGAGAGGCAAAGATACAAGGATAATAAAGATTAGAATTGAGATCAAAGTGGAGTCCAGGGCAAAACATAGCTTGCACATAACAAGTGCATATAAAAAAAACTGCGTAAGTGGGTTGAAACATAAGAGACTGATGTTTGTTGTACCTATTGTGCACGCCTTGGCCATGATTCAAAGGGGTGTCAGCAGCTTAGTAAAGACTATTGGGGAAAGGTTAATCCTAATAAAATTAATGTGTGTGTTAAGACTGATCATGTTGGAAAAAGAATAGATTGAGAGCAGTGATGATATAATAACTATCCAAATAACAAATATGGTACTTCTAAAGATCCTCAAGCAATAACAAACCAGCGTCATTCTGGCTTAGCCTAAGTATGAAGGAAATTACAACCAAGGGGTTACAGTGGCAAAAATTCCAATAAAAGATGGGTATGAGGCAAGTGAAGAAATTTCGGAGAATTCAAGACTCTCTACCTCAAAAACAGAGGAGCCTTCTATCTTGGAGGACATCACTTTAGCAATGCATATCAAATTAGTTCATCTTGATTTGGACAAAACTCTAATTAATTAATAGTGAAGGAAAGATAAATTTGATGAACTTAGCGAGTAGGGGAGCACAAACCTGAGAAGGGTAATTGGTAGAAAGCGTGGAAGCGATGGAAACAAAATACTAGTGCATCGAAGAAGATTTGGCTTGATATGAGCCTAGTTAGGGAGTTTAAGCTGGAAGAGGTCGCCCGTCAAGTGACACCCTAGAAGCCATGAGAATGCTATCGTGAAATTGTGGGGTTTAGAGAAACTTTTGACAATTTAAAACTTTAAAGGGATCAATCAATCTCACTTCTTCGAGATTGATTTTTTTTTGTGAGACAAAAAATCAATCTCACTTTGTGGAGCAACAATTAAGATAAGTTCATTTCAAGGACTAGGCAATAGTCAATCCAATAGGTGTTGTTGGAGGTTTTACACTAGCATGGAAAAAGGGCATTGATATTTAGATTGTTTAGTATGATCAATTCTTCATAGCAACCATAATGAAAGATGATGTTCGTAAAGAGGTCTAGGGTTTTCGGAGGGGTGCATCTTAGCCTAAGAGCTACTTCGATTTCTATTTTAAGAAATCTCCTCTTTGATCCTACCGTTCCAAGGTAAAGTTATCCTCTTAGGAGACTTCAATGCCATTTCTAATCGGAGGAAAAAGCACAGAGGAGACGAAAAATCTCCAGTATCTATTGCTATGGTCAATAATTTTATTGGAGATAGTGAACTGGCTGATATTACCATGGTAGAAAATCTTTCCCAGTCCATGCCATTCATCTCTCAAGTTCTCAGATCTGGTTTGTTGCTCGCTCAAACACATAGTCAAATAGGTGGAAAGGATAAAATTTAATTCTTGAAAGACTTAATTGTGTGCTAGTAGGAGTAAAATGGCAACATGTGTACCCATCTTTGGTTGTTCTTAAGCTCACCGTATCTGGATTAGATCACACCTCTTTATTACTCCATTTTAGCCCGTAAATCAAAAGAACGAAGAGGAGGTTTAAACTTCAAGAACGTTGATGCTCAATGGCGGAGGTCAGAAACATTGTAAGCGAGGCTTGGAGGGAGAATGTTGAAGGATTAACTATATACATTCTGTCACAACACTACAAGAAAGTTTTAAAATAGTGATCGATTTTAGGACCAATAGAATTTTTAGGACAAAAAAAAAATTAGTCGCTAAATCGATAGCAAAAACTTTTTTTTAGCGACCGATAACAAAGTCATCCTAGTTAGTTGCTAAAATCGATCGCTATTTTTTAACCTAACGACTGAATTAGCAACCAAAACAAAATATTTAGGCTTCAGGGTTCGTTGGTCACTAAATTGGTCATTATTTTTAGTTTAGCGATCGATTTTGCAACCAACATAAAAATAGTCTAAAAAATAATCGGTCACTAGGAAATTGGTTACAAAATTAGTTGCTAAGAATTAAAATAGCAACTGATTTAGCGACCACTATAAAATCCAGGTTATAAAGAAGTCAGTTGCTAAATTGATCGCTATTTTTATTGATTAATAACCAACTTAGTAACGAACAAATATTTAGACAAACTTAGTTAGTTACTAAATCAGTCACTACATAGTTAGTCACTAAAGCAGTTGCTAATTAAATACTTGGCCACTGAATTAGCGGCTAAATAAAAATAATATTATAAACTAATCGGTTGCTAAATCAGTCGCTATTTTTTTCTCTTCTTCTCCCAAAGTCTCTGCTACTACTTCAAACCCCTCTGTTCCCAGAACCTCTGTCACATGCACCACCGCCATATTCTGTCACAAACACAACCACCCTCTCTCTCTCCCTTTCGTCTTCAATCTCATCACTGCTTGCTTGTCACTCGCCACCTCATTCTATGTCATAACTCCTACCACCAGCATTGTCATCTCCTCAATCACAACAACTCCCTTGAACGTTGGAGTTTTCAAGTATAGTGGCATCAACTGCGTTAGTGCGTTCAGAGATTCTGTTCTCCATCTTCTTCCTTCTTTAATATCAAGTTTATAACAAAGGAGAGTAAAATTGAGTGAGTTAAAGAATTATGTAATCGACAGTGCATCCACAAAAATACAGTGCATAATTCATTCTTCTACTCAGATAAAATAAAAAAAAAACCAAAAATAAAAAATCGAAGAAAAAGAGTATTAAAGAAAGAGAGATAGGTCGAGTAAAAATAAAATTGGACAAAAACAAATAGAAAAGAATATATAAAAAAGAATAGTTTTTTTTAGATTAATTTTTTATTCAAAATTTAAATTTAAATTTACTACAATTTAGAG
>NC_029789.2:36939448-37019977 GCF_000816755.2 Arachis ipaensis
AAAAAAAATTCAAAGATTCAACATATATGAAAAATAAAGAATAAGAGACAGGAAAAAAAAAACAAATGAAAAGGACAAAAAAAATTCAAATCAAGTGATGGACAATAGGATGAGTGAATCAATGGCTATGTATCTATAAGATAAAGTATGGTACATGATGAATGATATACATAATATGAATAATTTAACCGCCATCTTTCATAAACTTTACACGTTAGAATTATACTAACTAAGCAAAGGACCTATCACGTTTGACAATTAAATGGTTTTAGTATTTTTTTTAATTTTTTTAATAATTATTAAATAGTTTTTATTTAATTTTATATATAAATTAATTTTTTATTTATTATTTAATTTTAAAATTTATTTTTTATTTTATAATTATTATTTTATTGTTCATCATTTATGTTTATTAATAATTAAAAATAACAAAATAAATCTTTCATTAATCGTGACCTCCATAAATATTTTGACATTGTGAATCAACGAGTTTCATTTCTCTCAATCCGTTACATCCATAAAAATTAGAAAAATCATGTTTGTTGTTAATTTCAATCAGTTTATTAGACACCAATCGAATAGTAAAAAAGAATGATGTCAAAAAATTGATTGAAAATATAACACAATCGATTAAACTTTCTTTATTTCTTAACGGAATTAGTGGGAAGAGTATAACATCACAAGGATTTGCTTATCTTAGTTCATGTGCAATACAAGAATCAAGAACTATATCATACACTGTAATTCTCACGGTACCATCAATATCTACTTCTACTCACTTACTCATTGATAAACCCCATTTTTGGGGTTTATCTTGTGCTCAATTTAGGAAATTTTATAAACTTTTCTCATATTTATTCAATGAAATGGCATGGTTTTATGACTTTCTCCTAATTGTGCTTAATGGTTAAAAACGTGCTTTTTAGGCCTTTATTTGCTAAATTTAATTCACCTTGATTCCATTCGATGCCTTGATATGTGTGTTAGTGATTTCAGGATATATATAAGGCAGGAATGGATCAAAGGAGTGAAGAGAAAAGCATGCAAGTGGAGAATTCAGGAAGAAATGAGCTTGTGGAGATTTCAAGTCGACGCGCGCGCGTGAAAAGGTCATTTGTCAATGACGCGTATGCGTGACATGATGCGTACGCATGACAAGGAGAATTGCAAGATGACGTGTACGCGTCAGTGGAGAATTGCAAGATGACGCGTACGCGTGACTGACGCGTACGCGTGACTGACGCGTACACGTGGCAAGCGGCACGTGACCTCATTAAAGGCAATTCGCTGGGGGCAATTTCTGAGCTTCCCAGGCCCAAATCCAACTCATTTCTGAGACTATTACATGCAGAAATCAAGAGGGGTCAAGGGGGGGGGGCTGTAAGAACTGTGTAAGACCCAAAATCTTTGAAAAGTCTTATTATGATCAAGTCTCAAATCCTACAGTTATTTATAGCCTTAATTTCAGAGATTATTTTATTAAAGATAATTAAGGCAAGTTGTGATTTATTGGATTTGAGATAAGCTATGATTATTATCCAATTTTATAATTATTGGATTATTTTCTATATTCAAAGTATAAAGTTGATAGTTATGAAATAATAAGGATTTTATATGTTTTGGACTAAGTAACTAATATTTTGAATATTAGTACTGCTATTTTGGAAAATTTCTCAAATCAGTCGCAGCAGTAAAGGGGGAAATGCATGCAGAAGAAAAACGGACCAATGAAGAGGGGGCGGAGCTGCAATCAGGAGAGGAGGTGAGCCACGTTGCTGCCTCCGTTCAGCCCGTCGCCACTGAGCCGTCCTTGTCGCCGATGACGTAGAACCGAGAGAGAGGAACGTACGAGGAGAGGAAGGCGCCGTCTCTGGAAGCTGCGCCGTCGTTCTTACTGCGTCGCCGTCGTCCTTGCCACAGAGCCAGTCGCCGTCCTTATGGCAGATAGAGGGAGAGAGCGCGCGATAGGGGAGCCCTGTTGAAGCCGGTCTGCTGCCTCTATTTCCGCCGCTGTGTCACGGAGAAGAGAGAGAGCCGCGCCGCACCTCAATCACTGCTAACCCACCGAAGCTGGCGCACAGAAGAGGGGAAGGGACGCTGCCTTGTGTCGTCGCTGGCGTGCCTGGGCACTGTTGCTGCGAACGTGCCATCGCCGGAGCTGGGTGGTTGCTGTCATGGGAACCGTGAAAGGAGGGAGAAGCCGTGCCGCTTTTCTGGCCGCCAGAGCTTCTATGGCAGTCAGAAGCTGCCACTGCCCAACCAGCTGCAACAGGGGTTGTCTGCTGTCATGTAGGGCTGCTGGAGAAGCTGTTGTGGCTGCCGGAACCATCACTGGAACTTCTGCAGTTTGATTCAGTCTTTAATCCTTTCTCACGGTAAGCATCTTCATTCCGGAGCTCTTGAAAATCAATATGCTGCTATATTTGGCCACAGATTCTGAGGTTTTGTAACATAGGGTCAAGCTATGGTTATTGCGGGTCACGATTAAAGCTGCCGCCGAGCCGGTTCGGAGACCGCCGCTGTTCGGTTCATCCGTTCCTTCTTCGTTTCGGTAAGTATGTTTCGGAAAGCCTCGCGTTAGTATTTCGTTGTGTTGGTTAATGAATATGAATTTTGGTAACGTGGGGGTAAAGTCCTGATTGTTGTATGTTGCGATTAGAGTCGTTGAGATTGTTGCGAAAGTGGCTAAGAGCTGAGGTTTTGGCTGCTGTGATTTCGAGTTGAGGCGAAAAGGACTCTGTGAGACGTTTGGGGTTATGGATTTGCGTTTTGAGGTAGGGGCGCTTTCCAAAAACTATATTTCTATATGTTGGTAGTATTACATATGGATACTGATGTGAGAAAATGTGTATTTGGTGATTGTATCGGCCTTATGTATTATTTGATTGACTCGAATGTTTATGGATGTTGGTTTGGCTGAGTTGTTGTGCGGCTTTGTGAAATGTAATGTTTTGAAGCTGATTCTTTAAATATTTGAAATCTGAGTTAATCCGTTGAGGATTGGTTTGAATTGAGTCAATTGTTTTGATGATGTGAAAGATAGAATACTCTTTGAAATTCAGCCTGGTTTGCTTTCACTGATTTGGTTTTGATAAATGATTTGTTGCTGAACCGATTCTTTAAAGCTTTGGAAATGAGTTAAATTGGTCGATATTGATTTGATTTTGAAACGGTTTCCTTGAGTTATGCCAATGAGGCGACTGTTGGATTTAGCTTGATTTTGAATTGATTTTTGAGGGCCGTGGTTGAAATGAGTTGAACTGATGGTTGATTTCGGTTTTGTGTTTCTGGTTTGGAATAAAATATGAAAGGCTATTTTGGTTCCGCATAGATAAACCGTTTTGAAAGGCTTTTGAGTTTTTGAAAATTGAACGGTTCTCCTTTCAGAAAAGATTTCCGACTTTACTTTTATTGTAAACCGTTGTTTTTGAAAAGAGGCATAAGTCAGTTATTAATCACTGGTACGGTTTATCTTCACGAATCCTATTACAGTAATTCCCAAAAACCCTTTACTGAGAACCCTTTCGAGGATGATGTTCTCACCCCCCTACATTTTTCCCCTTTCAGGATATGGGCGCAGAAGTTACGAAGAGCTTATTTAATTGTTGTTGTGATGCTCTGTATTGTTTTAGTTATGGTTTATTGTACCCTCGCCTTTATCTTGATATAATCTGTAAGAAGGATAGGAATTGCATTGGTTAATTCTTGTAAAGTTATTTATATATGTATTTATGTATATATATGGATGTACTCTTTATGAGTTGTTGTAAGTTGTATGGTATTTATGGATGTACGTTATCGAACGAAAGTATTTTTGAGGGCGGTATTGCGGTTTAAAGTTTTAAACAGGCTCATATTTTAGTATTAAATAATATAAGTGTCGCCGTAATGTCCGAGCTATCAGAGTCGCGCAGCCGGAAGCGTGAGCTTTGGTAGTTAGGGTGTTACATTATGGTATCAGAGCAGTCCTTCCTGTAGAGCCTGAGGAATGGACCGACTATGCTTCAATTGCATACTCTGAGCGTTTGTCATGTATTAGGTCTTGTCGAATGACGAGAATTAGAGCTTTATGCACATGACGGTCTATTGATTAACGCTGTTAGTCTTGCATTGCAAAATTCTTGGTATTAAGTTTGGCTGGCTTAATACTAGTGAATTATGTACATGAAAGCACTGATGGGTTATCATAGATGATATACGAGTTTTGAGTAAATCGAATCGCGGGTTTGGGAACGCTAGAAACTATTTCTCGAGGCTATTCAATTGTGTGTCTTGAATTCTGTTTGAGTCGACCTGTTCTTTTATAACCTAACTTGAAGTTCTTGTTTGCTAGTCCTTTTTGAAAAGTAGTTTGATTTTTCAACTCTATTCCTCTATCCATATCATTCTTGTTTGATCTTAAGTGCATATGCTTGGTTGAACTCCCTGTTGTATCTATCTTTCTCTGTTTGAGTTCTTCTTGATTCATGTATCCTTTGACATGACTTTGAACTTGTCCTACTGCATTGTGCATTTTAGCTCCGGGTTCCGAGTTCATTCTTAGAGAAATTGTTAATTCAGTGTTCCTCTTATTTGACAGTGAATTAAAGCCAATTTTGAGATTTTTATAAAGTTGCTGTTGATTAGATATGTACTTATCTATATATGAATCTTTGAAGATTTCTTATACAGTTTAATAACTATTTATCTCTAATACCTCGCATGTACTTTTACTGGTTTACGGAATTGCACTTATTTTAAAGGTAAATTGACTTTCTAGTAATTCTACTATAGCTCCAGTGCACATCTTCATTTGATTATGTATTTGGATATTTTTCAAAATTTTGAAAAGAAAGGATTTACCACTTTTGTCTCGATTGAGTTTCGTTTGATAAACTTTACTCAATTCATTTTGATTTGAGTTTGATTTAGCATACTACATGGCTTATGCCATTGTTGTTCTTTTGAAAATGTTGGACTCATAGCTTTCTTCTTATGAACGGACTAAATTCTCTATTAAATCTTCCATCTCCATGAATGTCATGTTTGACCTTGTTTTTGACTGATCTTTTACATCTTGTGAATATTGCCATTGATCTTGGTTTTTTCTTTTTGTGAAACTCATTCGTATATGAGTCAGTTTGATTCGTTTCAAGTTAGTGCATTGTTTATTCTCCCATTATCTCTACAAGAGTTTTTAGTCAAAGATTTATCATTGAGAAATTACAAATGACTGAGTTGTCTTTTTCTATGACTTTTGTATTCTTTTGGATCAATTTAAAACTTGTTTGATGTTTCATGTCCAGTGGATCTTGTTTGAACTACTTTAATTTAAGATCCTTTCTTGCAAGGCTTAACTCCTTTTTAGTGCATCTTAAACTTCTTGAATGTTCTTCTAAGATGGTGATTTCAAGAACACTTTTGGAGTCTTGTTTTGAACTTTTTAAAGAAATTTTGAATTCCCTTTGGAAGAATACTAAACGGAATTTATTTTTGTTGTTTGATTTAGATTGAAACCATTGTTCAATTTTGACGAAGTTAATTTAAATTTGGCATACGCTGTTTTAAATGATGTTTTGAAAAGCTTCCTTGTTTAGTGGAAACCTGTTCGTTTGTAACGCACCACTTGTCTCCTTACCAGATTGTAAGCAAAAATTTTACCTCAGAATTTCTTTTCTAAAGAGAGTTTAACTTCCTCTTTTGTCCCTGCTATAAATGTTATACACGCTTGTTTGAATATGGGCTTTGGAAATTTTTGAACAAGCATTTGATTTCTCTTCCGAGTTTTATGAATTACTTTTGGTTAAGTTGTGCACCTAATTATCTTTCTAAAATATTTGAGGAAATATTTTAGCTCTTAGCGAAACTTGTGTGCATTTAGTTTTTAAAACTCTACATGATTTACTTCAACATGAAATTGTATTGGAGTAAAGCCACGATTATGCTTTTGTTACTCTCTTGGAGGATGTTATTACTTAACCTTTCTTTTAGACTGCGAAGTGGTTTTTCCGCAAGTTTTGGTTCCTTTATGAACAATGTATTCGGAAGTACCTTTAATCGTGCTCTTGAGTTCTGTGAGCTTTGTCTTGGGTCTGAAATATTCTCTTCTGTAAACTTCATACTTCCTCGACTCAATTTGAATTTGGTTCAAATTAATGTGCTGATTCTTCTTATTGGACCTATTGAATTTCTTTTATCCAAGGGTTATCTTTGAAGTTGTCAATTGATTTATTTCCAGCAAACTTAATTGCTTGAGCGTCTTTGTTTATCTGGAAATTGGATACACTCTCTCAAATCTATGAGTATTATTGTTGACATTTATCTCTCATTCCTAAATCTGGTATCCTTCTGAGTAGACTCGAGAATTGTTTTGATATCACGTGCGATCTGTATATGTAGTAGCACGATGCGTTAGTTCTTTAAGACGTCATGTGTGCATACGAAAGTTGAAGCGGTAGGTGTGCAACGTTAAGAGTTGTGGGTGTTTTGTTCCTTGCGAACGGGTTTGCGGTTGTCAGGCTTGTGATCGAGTATGGGATTGTAAAGTGCTTGATGGAGTTAGAAAGTTGAAACTTCGAGGTTGATATGAGATTAGTGTGCGGATGTTAAGCACGTCATTTTAACCCCATCCTGTTTTATAGCCTTTGATGCTTTGCCCTACTATCACATGATTGACCCATGTTATCTTTTGCATTGAGTCTACCTTGTAACGTTTGCTTTGCAATCACACCCCTGCCTTTGCACCCTTATGCATATGACAATCAAAGTATTTGAAAATCGTATATATGTTTATATTATGAGATATTTTTGCTTTTTCTTAAATGTGTTCAAGGGTGAACTGTTATGGAATTTCTTTCATTTTGTATCAATTTTCGAGGGCGAAAATTTTTATAAGGTAGGTAGAATGTAAGACCCAGAATCTTTGAAAAGTCTTATTATGATCAAGTCTCAAATCTTACAGTTATTTATAGCCTTAATTTCAGAGATTATTTTATTAAAGATAATTAAGGCAAGTTGTGATTTATTGGATTTGAGATAAGCTATGATTATTATCCAATTTTATAATTATTGGATTATTTTCTATATTCAAAGTATAAAGTTGATAGTTATGAAATAATAAGGATTTTATATGTTTTGGACTAAGTAACTAATATTTTGAATATTAGTACTGCTATTTTGGAAAATAGAGAAATTAATTATATTATTTCTAATTTTTAGATTTGGGCATTTTATTGAAAATAATTTGTAAAGTTGATGAGCAAATAGTATTTTCTATGTACAAATAGTGTTGGATTTAATTTGGGTTTCAATTACCATATTATTCCCAATTTTATGTGAAATTACTAAAATGCTCCTAACCCTAATTTTTGAAAAAAAGAAAACCCTAGCCCCCCAAACCCATGCAGCCGCAGCTGCTGCCCCTTTCCTTTACCCTCATCATCACTCACCCACAAGCAAACCTGACACAGACACAAGTGAAACCCTAATCCTTCCCACACCTAGCCGTCGAAACTCTACTCCATCTGCCCTCTTCTCAGACCCAGCAGCAGTGAGACCAACCTTTTCCCCCCTTTCTCAAATCAGTCGCAGCAGTAAAGGGGGAAATGGATGCAGAAGAAAAACGGACCAATGAAGAGGGGGCGGAGCTGCGATCAGGAGAGGAGGTGAGCCACGTTGCTGCCTCCGTTCAGCCCGTCGCCACTGAGCCGTCCTTGTCACCGATGACGTAGAACCGAGAGAGAGGAACGTACGAGGAGAGGAAGGCGCCGTCTCTGGAAGCTGCGCCGTCGTTCTTACTGCGTCGCCGTCGTCCTTGCCACAGAGCCAGTCGCCGTCCTTATGGCAGATAGAGGGAGAGAGCGCGCGATAGGGGAGCCCTGTTGAAGCCGGTCTGCTGCCTCTATTTCCGCCGCTGTGTCACGGAGAAGAGAGAGAGCCGCGCCGCACCTCAATCACTGCTAACCCACCGAAGCTGGCGCACAGAAGAGGGGAAGGGACGCTGCCTTATGTCGTCGCTGGCGTGCCTGGGCACTGTTGCTGTGAACGTGCCATCGCCGGAGCTGGGTGGTTGCTGTCATGGGAACCGTGAAAGGAGGGAGAAGCCGTGCCGCTTTTCTGGCCGCCAGAGCTTCTATGGCAGTCAGAAGCTGCCACTGCCCAACCAGCTGCAACAGGGGTTGTCTGCTGTCATGTAGGGCTGCTGGAGAAGCTGTTGTGGCTGCCGGAACCATCACCGGAACTTCTGCAGTTTGATTCAGTCTTTAATCCTTTCTCACGGTAAGCATCTTCATTCCGGAGCTCTTGAAAATCAATATGCTGCTATATTTGGCCACAGATTCTGAGGTTTTGTAACATAGGGTCAAACTATGGTTATTGCGGGTCACGATTAAAGCTGCCGCCGAGCCGGTTCGGAGACCGCCACTGTTCGGTTCATCCGTTCCTTCTTCGTTTCGGTAAGTATATTTCAGAAAGCCTCGCGTTAGTATTTCGTTGTGTTGGTTAATGAATATGAATTTTGGTAACGTGGGGGTAAAGTCCTGATTGTTGTATGTTGCGATTAGAGTCGTTGAGATTGTTGCGAAAGTGGCTAAGAGCTGAGGTTTTGGCTGCCGTGATTTCGAGTTGAGGCGAAAAGGACTCTGTGAGACGTTTGGGGTTATGGATTTGCGTTTTGAGGTAGGGGCGCTTTCCAAAAACTATATTTCTATATGTTGGAATTATTACATATGGATACTGATGTGAGAAAATGTGTATTTGGTGATTGTATCGGCCTTATGTATTATTTGATTGACTCGAATGTTTATGGATGTTGGTTTGGCTGAGTTGTTGTGCGGCTTTGTGAAATGTAATGTTTTGAAGCTGATTCTTTAAATATTTGAAATCTGAGTTAATCCGTTGAGGATTGGTTTGAATTGAGTCAATTGTTTTGATGATGTGAAAGATAGAATACTCTTTGAAATTCAGCCTGGTTTGCTTTCACTGATTTGGTTTTGATAAATGATTTGTTGCCGAACCGATTCTTTAAAGCTTTGGAAATGAGTTAAATTGGTTGATATTGAGTTGATTTCCGAAATAGTTTCCTTGAGATATGCCACTGAGGCGACTGTTGGATTTAGCTTGCTTTGAATTGATTTCTGGTTTTGAGCTGTTGAAAAGGAATGAGAAACGGTTTAGTTGGGACCTGAACCGGGTGGCAAAAGTTCAAGTTTTAGGGGAGGTGCTGCCGAAATTTCTACAAAATCCTAGTCTTGTTTAAAAAGTTATTTTAAAAAGGATTGGATTTGAGAAATTGTATTATTTGATTTATTAAGAGAATATTTATGTTTTCAAGCTTAATTTATTTAATGAACTTTATGCGTTGAGTTCGGCTTATTTAGAAAGGAACTATTTGTACCTTTGAATCACTGAAGGAAAATAATGATACTCTAATATTGATTTCAATATAAAAAGGAGCTTTTAGTGATTTTAAAGGAATCTAGACTTTCGATTGAGTAATCAAGTTTGAGAATAACTGTTTGTTTGTGCTTGCATCTTCTTATTTGTGTTTGCTACTGGGACTCTATTGAACTGTGGTGATTGGTTGTTATTGGATTGTTTGGGCCTAGGGCCGTGGTTGAAATGAGATGAACTGATGGTTGATTTCGGTTTTGTGTTTCTGGTTTGGAATAAAATATGAAAGGCTATTTTGGTTCCGCATAGATAAACCGTTTTGAAAGGCTTTTGAGTTTTTGAAAATTGAACGGTTCTTCTTTCAGAAAAGATTTCCGACTTTACTTTTATTGTAAACTGTTGTTTTTGAAAAGAGGCATAAGTCAGTTATTAATCACTGGTACGGTTTTTCTTCACGTATCCTATTACAGTAATTCCCAAAAACCCTTTACTGAGAACCCTTTCGAGGATGATGTTCTCACCCCCCTACATTTTTCCCCTTTCAGGATATGGGCGCAGAAGTTACGAAGAGCTTATTTAATTGTTGTTGTGATGCTCTGTATTGTTTTAGTTATGGTTTATTGTACCCTCGCCTTTATCCTGATATAATCTGTAAGAAGGATAGGAATTGCATTGGTTAATTCTTGTAAAGTTATTTATATATGTATTTATGTATATATATGGATGTACTCTTTATGAGTTGTTGTAAGTTGTATGGTATTTATGGATGTACGTTATCGAACAAAAGTATTTTTGAGGGCGGTATTGCGGTTTAAAGTTTTAAACAGGCTCATATTTTAGTATTAAATAATATAAGTGTCGCCGTAATGTCCGAGCTATCAGAGTCGTGCAGCCGGAAGCGTGAGCTTTGGTAGTTAGGGTGTTACAAACTGGATTTTTCACGGATAAAATCATTTAAATGCCCAAATTAAATTTCAGAAAGTTAGGGTGAGAATTTGGAGATTTAATTATGATTTTTGGACTTAGTGGGTCCTTCTGAGTTAGAAAATGTGTTTTCTGTGAAAAATCGTGAAAAATCGCAAACTGGCTATCGAACCGGTTGAACCGGTTCAAGTCTGCCCGACGCTGCGCGAGAAAAAGTGAAAATAGTCCAAGACCTTAGAAAAATATTAGAAATGGAAAACTGGGTGTTAGTGATAAAGGTTTGGCCCAAAGTTGGGCCGAACGGGCTAAAAACACTAACGGGTTGGACCGGGCCCAAGTTGGGCCCAAGCCCAACATATATAAGGGTTCATTAATGAACCCAATCAGCCATAACACACATAAAGACAACACCCACACCAGCTGAGAAGAAGAGGAAGAGAAACCCCATGGTCACTATTCATCACCATCTTCACAAGCTCATATCTTGAGCTACAGAGCTCCGATCGCCGCACTGTTTGCGGCCACGCGTTCCTTGTGAAGAGCTCTACAAAATTCATGCAAGAAACTGGAGAGATAACTAGGAAATCTTTTCTGTTATTCTCCTCAAAGTTTCGAGTTTTTAGGGTTTTGGCTTAGTGAGATTTTGTGTTTTTTGGGTGTTTAGGTACACTCTAGCATTTGATTGATGCTGGTTTTGGCTTCCAAAACTGTTGAAAAAGGTAAAAGGCATTGAAACTCTTGTGAAATTTCAATTATAATGAGCCCTAAGTTGATTTATGATGGTTTATGTACATATAGCTTGTTTATCACTACAACATTTTTGGCCTAAGGTTATTTGAAGAAACAATTAACAAAAGTTGCCTTAGATAGAAAAAAATAACATTTTTTATGAGTTGCCTTTGAGTAAGGTAAAGATAACAAAAGTTTTGGCCACCCACAAAAATTGTTGTCTTTGATATCTAAAGCAACACTAAAAAAATGTTACAATATAAAATAGTTAAGACAACATTTTTAAATAAAAATGCAACATTTTATAAGGATTATAAAAAAAATTGAATAAATAACATTTATAAAATGTTGTCTAAAATTATTCACAGTTAAAAATTTTAGAAAAAAACTTTTAATCATCTTCCCACCAATTATTTCCTAATCAAATAACTTAAAAAAACAAAAAGAAAAGGCATGATTATATTGCTTCAGTTCATCACTTATTTCTTCATCAGTTTTCACTACCGTAACCATAACATTTGAAACCAACCCCAAACGGCATCGACAAACCCTCCACAATCGCGGTTCTCCTCCACGACGACTGCAGCTCTCGATCGCAGTGCTGTCCACCCCAAATGGTGACGACGCGGTGCTCCCTTCCATGGCGTTGGCACGTTGCTCTCCTCCAAGGGCGTCAGCATGTTGCTCTCCTCCACAGGCGTTGGCGCATTGCTCTCTTCCATGGGCGTTGGCGCGGTGCTCTCCTCCAAGGGCGCTGCTCCACAGCTCCTCCTCCTTCTGTCTCGGCTGCAAGTACGCGGTCATCTTCGAGAAACCCCTCTCCTCCTCCTTCTTCCTCTTCTTCCCCTGTCTCGCCTCCTCCTCTTCGCAAGCTTTGACGACACTACACACAGCTGGAACCTCCCTCCTCCTCCTCTGCGTATTGGTAAGAAAGCTTCTGAATTTTACTATGGAATGAAATTTCTGAATGCATTGATTGTGAATGAAGATTGGGATTTTCTAAATTTTAGTATGAAAATAGAATTTCTGAATGCATTGAATCTTAATTTTTGGGGCTTTTTGATAATTCTGATTTTAGGGGGTTTTATTACAATTTTTCTGAATTTTTCATGGTTCTGATTGTTGCTTCTTAGGATTTTTTTAATTTTTTTGCATTTTTCTTAGGGTTATATATAATATATATTATTACTTGAAAAAGTTTTTGTTTTTTTCTGAAATATTATTTGTAAGAGTTCCCAAGTGGGTGTCCCCTCTGATCCTTTCCCTTTTTCTTGCTCTTAGCATATTCAGAGATAGGCATGAATCGTGAGACTTTTGTTTATTGCAGGTGGAAGGAAAGGAGAAGGGGGAGAGTTATCGACTTTGATGCTCGAATATGCTCCATGATTGTGCAATAATTCTCCGTTTGCATTGCTGATTGTCAGGGGATGAAGAAAAAGATGTAACTCGCCGGTGATTCGGTGATATCTGTAAATTTAGGATTTTTATCCTTCCCAATTGTGATGCTATTTCTCGAGGATTTTGAACTATTGAGTTTGAAATAAAAATCTATTGTTGTCTTCAATAAGTTTTTTTTACTCATTGTCTTGTTGCTCGCTTTTGCCTCTAGTAATTGCTAGTTGCTAGTTACTAGTTACTACCATCAAGTGTAGAAAACTATTCTATGTGCTATACCTTAACTGTTGAGGTGTGTAGGAGAGGAATAATTTCTCTTAAGTGCTCCACAAGAGCATTTCAATGCGATGTAAATCTTTAGGTGTCAATGATTGCCAGTGATTTATAGTAACAATTAGTGTCACTGACTGTTTGTGTAATAAATTTTCTATTTTATATAATCAGAACAATAAATAAGAAGGGGCATGATCACAGATTCAGTCAGCCGGTAGCCAATAGCACAAAAGAAAATTTTATCCATTGAAGTATAGCCGAATAAATGTGCCAGTTGGGCAAGTGGCGCACTTGATCCAGAAAGATATGCATCTGGTGATATTGTCACTTCTGTTAAAAGATTTGGTATTTGACATTTGATGATCATGCTGCTTTGTTAAATTTTTACTTCTTTGTACAATATGCTAAATGACCACAAAATTGTTTCTCTGTAGGGGTATATGGGCAATGAATGATTGCTATTTTTCTTGCTTATTGCCTGCTTCAAACTCCTTTGACGTGAGTAATCAATGTGAACTTATTTTGTGTGGTGTTTTTTCTTTTCATGTATTTATATTGTTAATGGATTGGATGTATACATTAGTTTTGCAAAGTTAATTCCTTTATCACGTTCAATATAGTAGTCTAGTGTATTTAGTGTGTTTTAAGTCTTGATCCTAAGAGATTATTTTAAGTTAATTCCTTTCTCAGAGATTTGTTGATATGACCTTGTCATATGTGATGGTAAAAGTATATAAGAGAATTAAAATTAGTAGTAAATATTGCAAAACTGATTTTTGATGAATGGATCTTTTCTTTTCTTATGATTAGTTTGGATTTGCTGTATAACCCGCCTTAGAATCCTCCAACAAATAACTAACACACTTTTATAAGTTATAATTATATTGAATCCACCATACAGAGCAAAATTTACATTATATAAAGTTTAAAATTTTGGTATGAAAAATTGGTTAATTGTGTGGTGCTAAATGGTGATACATACTAGTGCATGAACATGTCCATGCCACACACCTGTCACTAAAACCTAACTAAGCTACCAATGTGGTGCTGAGAATATCTATGAATCAGTGATGATGCTACCTGCTAGTTGCTTCTATCTGATTCGCCTTTATCTATGTATAGGATAAACTTGATGATCTCCAAGAAGCTGGAGAAACTCCTAGTAATGCATTTCAAAAAGTGTTTGGTAAAGAGAATCCAGGAAGAGTTCGATATTTTTGGAAGAGATAAAGACGACTGTTGGCACAATGGTAAAACACAAAGTCTTTTTGGTTTCAAATGGAAAAACTAGTTTTTTTTTTGTTCAATTTCATCATGAGAAAAACATGTATTTTGTTTACTTATGTTTATTATTTATTTGACATGGTAACTTAACAAGTATGTTAATTGATACTTGGAAGACCTCTATATATATGTAATATATATTATTAGCTTATTCTCCATATATTGATTAAATTGAATTTAAATATTTAAATATTTAAATATTGTTAGTGTATGCTATATATCCTTTAAATGTCATATAAATTTAACAAAGATAAAAAATATATTACTTTAGATATAAAAAAAGAGAATCTAAGAAAAACTCAATAAGGTATTGCTTTAGGTATTAGAAAAAGACAACTGCAAATAAACTTAGATAAGTGTTGCTTTAAGTTTATGAAAAAGGCAACTTAAAAAATTTTGGAGTGTTGCTTTAGGTATATAAAAAAACAACCAGAAAAAATTATACAAGTGTTGCCTTAGGTATATGAAAGGCAACTTAAAAAATAATTGGACAAGTGTTGCTTTATGTATTAGAAAATACAACTCGTAAAAAGTGTCGCCATAAAGTCTTATCTAAAGTGTTGTCTTTGGGTGCACTAAGGCAACCCTTTCATAGAGTTGTTTTTTTTTTTATAGAAAAGGCAACGTTTTTTGAAGGTTGTCATAAAAAGAGTTCCCTTTGATACACAAAAGCGTTGCCTTAGACCAAAGGTAACGGCCGTATAGCCAACCCCTGAAAAAGCGTTGCGTTTTGTTGGAAAGTGTTGCCTTTCATCAAAGACAACACTTTTTTTTATTACAGGCAACGTTTTTAAAGGGTTGCTTGGTGCACGAAATTGTGATAACACTTTTCACAACTCCGCACAACTAACCAGCAAGTGCACTGGGTCGTCCAAGTAATATCTTACGTGAGTAAGGATCGATTCCACGGAGATTGCCGGCTTGAAGCAAGCTATGGTTATCTTGTAAATCTTAGTCAGGATATTAATGATAAAAATGGTTTTGTTTATGAAAGGTAAATAACATGAAATAAATGGTACTTGTAATTCAGTAGTGAGGAACATGCTGAGGTTTTGGAGATGCTCTGTCGTCTGAATCTCTGCACTCCTACTATCTTCTTCTCCAAACACGGATGGCTTCCTTCAATGGCAAGCTGTATGATCCTCTCGGATGAAAAATACCAGGCACGGCCTTTGCACGGCTAATCAACTGTCGGATTTCTTGTTTCGGATGAAAAATACTAGGTACAGCTGCCGCACGGCTAATCATCTGTCGGTTCTCACTAGCATTAGAATAGGATCTCTCTATCCTTTTGCACACTGTCACTGCGCCCAACATTCGTGAGTTTGAAGCTCGTCACAGTCATCCCTTCCCAGATCCTACTCGGAATACCACAGACAAGGTTTAGACTTTCCGGATCCCAGGAATGCTGCCAATTGGTTCTAGCCTATACCATGAAGGTTCTGATCTCACGGACTCGGTCCGTGAGTCAGAGACCCAAGAGATACGCACTCAAGCTGTCACCCAATGACTACGTTGAGCTCAGGTAGAATGGGAGTGGTTTTTAGGCATGCATTCATAGATGTGAGAATGATGATGAGTGTCACGGGTCATCATCTTCTCCGGATTGAAGTACGAGTGAGTATCTTAGAATAGAAAACGGTAGTAATTGCATTAATCCATTGAGACACAGCAGAGCTCCTCATCCCCACCTATGGGGTTTAGAGACTCATGTCGTAGAAGATACAATATCAAATGTAAAAAAAATGTCATGAGTTACAAAATGAATCTCTAAAAGCAGTTTTTATACTAAACTAGTAACTTAGGTTTACAGAAAATGAGTAACTAAGTGCAGATAGTGCAGAAATCCACTTCCGGGATCTACTTGGTGTATGCTTGGGCTGAGCATTAAAGCTTTCATGTGTATAGGCCGTTCTTGGTGTTAAACGCCAGCTTGGGTGCCAGTTTGGGCGTTTAACTCTAGTTCTGGCATTTTACGCCAGAAAAGGGTCTCTGGCTGGCGTTTAACGCCAGTTTGCGACATCAAATCTCGGGCAAAGTATAAAATATTATATATTTCTAGAAAGCCCAAGATGTCTACTTTCCAAATCAATTGAGAGCGCGCTAATTGGGCTTCTGTAGCTCCAGAAAATCCACTTCGAGTGCAGGAGGGTCAGAATCCAACAGCATTTGCAGTCCTTTCTTAGCCTCTGAATCAGATTTTTGCTCAGGTCCCTCAATTTCAGCCAGAAAATACCTGAATTTACAGAAAAACACACAAATTTATAGTAAAGTCCAGAAATGTGATTTTTTCCTAAAAACTAATAAAATTATAATAAAAAGTAACTAAAACATACTAAAAACTACCTAAAAATAATGCCAAAAAGGGTATAAATTATCCGCTCATCGCAACACCAAAATTAAATTGTTGCTTGTCCCCAAGCAACTAAAAACAAAATAGGATAAAAAGAAGAGAATATACAATAAATTTCAAAAATATCAATGAAGATCAGTTTCAATTAGATGAGCGGGACTATTGGCTTTTTGCTTCTGAACAGTTTTGGCATCTCACTTTATCCTTTGAAGTTCAGAATGATTGGCATCCATAGGAACTCAGAATTCAGATAGTGTTATTGATTCTCCTAGTTTAGTATGTTGATTCTTGAACACAGCTACTTTATGAGTCTTGGTCGTGACCCTAAGCACTTTGTTTTCCAGTATTACCACTGGATACATAAATGCCACAAATACATAACTGGGTGAACCTTTTCAGATTGTGACTCAGCTTTGCTAGAGTCCCTAGTTAGAGGTGCCCAGAGCTCTTAAGCACACTCTTTTTGCTTTGGACAACGACTTTAACCACTCAGTCTCAAGCTTTTCACTTGGACTTTCATGACACAAGCATATGGTTAGGGACAGCTTGATTTAGCTGCTTAGGCCAGGATTTTATTCCTTTGGGCCCTCCTATCCATTAATGCTCAAAGCCTTGGATCCTTTTTATCCTTGCCTTTTAGTTTAAAGGGTTACTGGATTTTTTTTGCTTGCTTTTTCTTTTTCTTTCTTTTTTTTTTCAAATTTTTTTTCAAGCTTTGTGTTTTTCACTGCTTTTTCTTGCTTCAAGAATCAATTTTATGATTTTTCAGATTATCAATAACATTTCTCTTTTTTCATTATTCTTTCAAAAGTCAACAATTTTAACATTCATAAACTTCACTATAAAAAATATGCACTGTTCAAGCATTCATTCAGAAAATAAAAAGTATTGTCACCACATCAACATAATTAAACTAATTTCAAGATAAATTTCGAAATTATGCACTTCTTGTTCTTTTGCAAATAAAAACATTTTTCTTTTAAGAAAGGTGAGGGATTCATGGAATCATTCATAGCTTTAAGACATAGACTCTAAACACTAATAATCATGTGATAAAGATAAAACAAGATAGAAACTAAACATAAAATAACTGACAATAAAAGAAAGGAAATTAAAGACATAAAAATAAATGACTCTAATACTAATGCTTATGTAACTCTTAAAATAGGTCTCTAATAATAAAAATTATCATAGAGTTAGGACTCAACAACCTGTATTTTGAGAGATACTTGCTCCTTCAATTTGTCGGACGTCCAGCTCTTCAAGGAGCAACTTCTGGCACTTCAGCTCCTGTATCTCACGCCCTTGTTTCTCTTGCTCTTTGAGCAGTTTGCAGAGCATGCTGTTTTGATTCTATTGCTCTTCTTTGAGTTGATCCATAGCTTCTTGCAGCTTGGTGACAGATGCTTCTAAGCGGGTCCAATATTCAAATTGAGGAATTTCTGGGAGGGCTGGCCGAATGTGTATATAAAAGGGAGGGAGGGAATGGGTTTCAATTTAATTTTGAAAAAGATAAGATAGGAAGATATGATTGATGAAAGATACAATTTGTAAAATATGAAAGATTTGAAAAAGATATGAGGAATTTAAATCTAAATTTTTGTTTATGCATCTAAGAAATAAAAGATAATATGAATGAATTAAAAAGATTTGAAAAGAAATTGGAAAGATAAATGAGTTTTCAAAAATGTTTTGAAAAAGAATTGCAAAGAATTGAAAAATAATTAAAAATAATTTATAAGATTATTAATTTTTGGGAATGGAAATTAAAAAGTGAATGTTTGTAATATTTTCATGCAGAAAATTATGAATTAAAACATGAAAATTCGAAAAAATTTGAATTGGAAACGAAATTACCTCCCCCTTGCTGTGCTGGCATTAAACGCCCAGAATGATAGCCGAAGCATTTAACACCCATCTGGTGGCCATTTTGGGCGTTTAACGCCCAGCCAGGGTACCTGACTGGGCGTTAAACGCCAGAAATTCTTCTTCACTGGGTGTTTTTTTGAACGTCCAGAATGCTGTCATTTCTGGCGTTAAACGCCCAGAATGCTGCCTATTCTGGCGTTTAACGCCCAGAATGATACCTTTACTGGTGTTTTAATGCCAGTGAGCTCTTTTTCTCTGTGATTCCTCTGCTTTATGTTTTGAACCTTCATTTCCTTGACTTGTTCATTGAAAAGCATTAACAAACATGAATAACAAAATTAAATGGACTTATATAATTGTTATAAACATCTAATTTTTTTATAATGATTGGGTTGCCTCCCAGCAAGTGCTTCTTTACTGTCTTTAGCTGGACTTTTACTGAGCCGTTAATTTTGTCTCAGTTTTGAGCACTCTTGCTCAACATTGCCTTCAAGATAATGTTTGACCCTCTGTCTATTAACAATGAACTTTTTGTCAGAATCAATATTCTGATGCTCCATATATCCATATGGTGACACACTTGTAATCACATATGGTCCCTTCCACCGGGATTTCAATTTCCCAGGGAACAATCTGAGCCTGGAGTTAAACAACAGAACTTTCTGTCCTGGCTCAAAGACTCTAGATGTCAGCTTCCTGTCGTGCCATCTTTTTGCTTTCTCCTTGTAAATTTTAGCATTTTTAAAAGCATTGAGTCTGAACTCTTCCAGCTCATTCAATTGGAGTAATCTTTTCTCTCCAGCTACCTTAGCATCAAGGTTGAGGAATCTGGTTGCCCAATAGGCTTTGTGTTCCAGTTCCACTGGCAAATGACAGGCTTTTCCATACACAAGCTGGTATGGAGAGGTCCCTACAGGGGTCTTGAATGCTGTTCTATATGCCCACAGAGCATCATCCAGACTTCTTGCCCAATCCCTTCTATGGGTACTTACAGTCCATTCCAGGATTCGTTTTAGTTCTCTATTTGAGACTTCAGCCTGCCCATTTGTTTGTGGATGATATGGAGTCACCACTTTGTGGTTAATTTCATATCGGACCAAAGCAGAGTCAAGCTATTTATTACAAAAATGAGTGCCTCCATTACTGTCTTAGTATCATTAGTGGGTGTTGCAATTGCCTCTACCCATTTAGATATATAGTCTACTGCCACCAGAATATAAGTGTTTGAATATGATGGCGGGAAAGGTCCCATAAAGTCAATACCCTATACATCAAACAACTCAATCTCTAAGGTAGCGTTTATTTTGAGGTACTGAGACAGAGACTGAGAGACTGAGACTCAGTATCGTGTTTGTTAGTTCAGAGACTGATACTAAAATTTCTGTCTCTACCTCTAAAATTTCAGTATTCCAGTACCTCCAAATAGTAGGGACACATGGGACTGAAATTTTTAGAGATGGAGACTGAAACTTTAATAACATTTTATACCTAAAATACTTTCATTTCAATTAATTAATTCTAATTTTACCTTTTGTGCAAATTAAATTAGAATTTCATTCTTGTCTCCCATTTTACACCAAACAGAATACTGAGATTTATTTCAATCCCTGTCTCTTAGTCTTTGTCTCTCAGTCTCAGTCTTTCCGTCTCTGTCTCTCTACCAAACGCCACCTAAGATCCCTTGTTGAAGCATGGCATAACTGTGAGGCAGATTACCAGCTCTCTGGCAACTGTCACAGTTATGTACAAACTCTCGGGAGTCTCTATAGAGAGTAGGCCAGTAGAAGCCACATTGGAGAACTTTTGTGGCTGTTCGCTCACCTCCGAAATGTCCTCCATATTGTGATCCATGGCAATGCCATAGGATCTTCTGTGCCTCTTCTCTAGGCACACATCTACGGATTACTCCGTCTGCATACCTCTTAAAGAGATATGGTTCATCCCACAAGTAGTCCTTAGCATCAGAAATCAATTTTTTCGTTTGCTGCTTACTGTACTCTTTAGGTATGAATCTCACAGCCTTAAAGTTTGCAATGTCTGCAAACCATGGTACCTCCTGAATGGTAAAGAATTGCTCATCCGAAAAAGTTTCAGAGATCTCAGTAGGAGGGAGGGACGCTCCTGCTACTAGTTCTATCCGGGACAGGTGATCTGCTACTTGGTTTTTTGTCCCTTTTCTGTCTCTTATTTCTATATCAAACTCTTGCAGAAGCAACACCCATCTTATGATTTTAGGTTTTGAATCCTGCTTTGTGAGGAGATATTTTAGAGCAGCATGATCAGTGTACACAATCACTTTTGATCCCACTAAATAAGATCTGAACTTGTCAATGGCATAAACCACTGCAAGCAACTCCTTTTCTGTAGTTGTGTAATTCTTCTGTGCGTCATTTAAAACACGGCTAGCATAATAAATGACATGCAGAAGCTTGTCATGCCTCTGTCCCAATACTGCACCAATGGCATGGTCACTGGCATCACACATTAGTTCGAATGGTAATGTCCAATCTGGTGCAGAAATGACTGGTGTTGTGACCAGCTTAGCTTTCAGAGTCTCAAATGCCTGCAGACACTCTGTGTCAAAGACAAATGGCGTGTCAGCAGCTAGCAGATTGCTTAGAGGTTTTGCAATTTTTGAAAAATCCTTTATGAACCTCCTATAGAATCCTGCATGCCCCAGAAAGCTTCTGATTGCTTTAACATTGGCAGGTGATGGTAATTTTTCAATTACCTCTACCTTAGCTTGATCCACCTCTATTCTCTTGTTTGAAATTTTGTGTCCAAGGACAATTCCTTCAGTCACCATAAAGTGACATTTCTCCCAGTTTAAAACCAGGTTAGTCTCTTGGCACCTAGTGCTAGATGATCAAGACAGGAGCTGAATGAGTCTCCGAATACTGAGAAGTCATCCATGAAGACTTTCAGAAATTTCTCTACCATATCAGAGAAGATAGAGAGTATGCACCTCTGAAAGGTTGCAGGTGTATTACACAGACCAAAAGGCATCCTTCTATAGGCAAACACTCCAGATGGACATGTGAATGCTGTTTTCTCTTGGTCCTGAAGATCTAATGCAATTTGGTTGTAACCTGAATAGCCATCCAAAAAGTAGTAGTATTCATGACCTGCTAGTCTCTCTAGCATCTGGTCTATGAATGGTAAAGGAAAATGATCCTTTCTGGTGGCTGTATTGAGCCTTCTATAGTCAATACACATACGCCACCCTGTAACTATTTTGGTAGGAACCAGTTCATTTTTTTCATTATGAACCACTGTCATGCCTCCCTTCTTGGGGATAACTTGGATAGGGCTCACCCAGGGGCTATCAGAAATAGGATAAATAATCCCAGCCTCTAGTAACTTAGTGACCTCTTTCTGCACCACCTCCTTCATGGCTGGATTCAACCGCCTCTGTGGTTGAACCACTGGCTTAGCATCATCCTCCAATAGGATCTTGTGCATGCATCTGGTAGGGCTAATGCCCTTGAGATCACTTATGGACCACCCAAGAGCTGTCTTGTGTGTCCTTAGCACCTGGATTAGTGCTTTTTCTTCATGTGGTTCTAATGTAGAGCTTATGATCATAGGAAAAATGTCATCTTCTCCCAAAAATGCATATTTCAGGGATGGTGGTAGTGGTTTGAGCTCGGGTTTAGGAGGCTTTTCCTCTTCCTGAGGAGTTTTTAGAGTTTCTTCTATTTTTTCTGGTTCCTCCAGATCAGGCTGAACATCTTTAAAAATGTCCTCTAACTCTGATTTGAGACCCTCAGTCATATTGACCTCTTCCACCAGGGAGTCAATAATATCAGCGCTCATGCAGTCCTTTGATGTGTTTGGATGCTGTATAGCTTTGACAGCATTCAACTTAAACTCATCCTCATTGACTCTCAGGATTATCTCCCCTTTTTGGACGTCAATGAGGGTTCGTCCAGTTGCTAGGAAAGGTCTTTCTAGAATGAGAGTTGCACTCTTGTGCTCCTCCATTTCCAGCACTACAAAGTCAGTAGGAAAGGCGAATGGCCCAACCTTGACAATCATGTCCTCAATTACACCTGATGGAATTTTAATGGAGCCATCAGCAAGTTGGATGCATATCCGGGTTGGTTTAACTTCATTAGTCAAACAAGCTTTTTGATAGTGGATGCATGTATTAGGTTGATACTTGCCCCAAGATCACATAGAGTTATCTTGGTACAAGCATCCTCTAATGTGCATGGTATCATAAAGCTTTCGGGATCTTTAAGCTTCTCTGGTAAGCTTTCTAGAATGACTGCACTGCATTCTTCAGTGAGGAAAACCTTTTCAGTTTCTCTCCAATCCTTCTTATGACATAAGATCTCTTTCATGAACTTAGCATAAGAGGGTATTTGCTCAAGTGCCTCTGCAAACGGAATCTTTATTTCAAGAGTCCTGAGATAGTCTGCAAAGCGGGCAAATTGTTTATCCTGCTCCACTTGGCGGAGTTTCTGAGGATAAGGCATCTTGGCTTTATATTCTTCAACCTTAGTTGCTGCAGGTTTATTTCCTACAGAAGTGGTTGGAGAAGCCTGCTTAAGGGTGTTATTATCAGCACTTGCAGGTGTCTGATCCCTTGTTGGCATTTGAACGCCAGAATTTGGTGCTTTTTGGGCGTTTAACGCCAGATTGCCACCCTTATCTGGCGTTTGGACGCCAGAATTGGGCATCCACTGGGCGTTTAACGCCAGTTTTCACCCTTTTCTGGCGTTTGAACACTAGAATCATTCCTCTCTGGGCTCTTACTGTCCTCAGATGGATTTTGGGCAGTGGCTTGGTCATCCTCTTTCAGTTGTTCCTTTTTTGGCTTTCTGCTGCCCTGAGTTGAGGCATTCAATGTCTTTCCACTTCTTAAATGAACAGCTTGGCACTCTTCTATTATCTGTTTAGATAGCTGTTGTCTTGTCTGATCCAATTGTGCTTCCACATTCTTGTTGGCATTCTTAGTGTCTTGTAACATCTCTTTGAATTCTGCTAACTGTTTTGTTATAAGAAGCAATTACTGATTGAGTTCAACAACTTGTTCTGGAGAACTAAGTTCAGTAGATAGTGCTTTAGCCTCTTCTTTCATGGAGGACTCACTACTTAAATACAGATGTTGATTTCTAGCAACTGTATCAATGAGCTCTTGAGCCTCTTCAATTATCTTCCTCATGTGTATAGATCCACCAGCTGAGTGGTCTAGAGACATCTGGGCCTTTTTTGTAAGCCTATAGTAAAAGATGTCTAACTGCACCCATTCTGAAAATATTTCAGAGGGGAATTTCCTTAGCATTCCTCTATACCTCTCCCAGGCATTATAAAGAGATTCATTATCCTCTTGTTTAAAGCCTTGGATGTCCAGCCTTAGCTGTGTCATCCTTTTTGGAGGGAAATATTGATTCAGGAATTTGTCTGATAATTGTTTCCATGTTCTTATGCTTGCTGTGGGTTGGTTATTTAACCACCTCTTAGCTTGATCTTTTACAGCAAATGGAAATAGTAACAATCTGTAGACATCCTGATCTACTTCCTTATCACGTACTGTGTCAGCAATTTGTAAGAACTGTGCCAGAAACTCAGTAGGTTCTTCCTGTGGAAGACCATAATACTAGCAATTTTGCTGCACCATGATAATGAGCTGAGGATTTAGCTCAAAACTGCTTGCTCTGATGGGGGGTATACAAATACTACTCCTATAGAAAGTAGTAGTGGGGTTAGCATATGACCCCAGAGTCCTTCTAGACTGCTTATTTTTACTTAGATGCATGATGGAATAGAAATTTTATTTTATTTAATTAAGGATAAACCGAATGTAAAAGAGAATAAAATAAAATACTTGGAAATTAGAATATAAATTTCGAAAACTAAAAGGAAAAGAAATAAAAGAAATTCGAATACTAAAATGATTAATTAATTAAAAAGATTTGAAAAAAATTTTAGATATGATTTTCGAAAAATGAAGAGAGAGAAAGTGGTTAGGAAGTTTTGAAAAAGAGATGTCTTAAAATTAAAGATACTTGTAAGAAAAATAATTAAAAGAGAAGATTTGAAAAAGATATGATTTTAAAATTTTAAAGATTGAAAGTTTCTTAACAAGGAAACACCAAACTTAAAATTTTTCAATCAAAATAATAAAATAGGACAAGTAATTCGAAAATTATGAATAAGAAAAGAAAAAGATTTCGAAAAATTTTATAAAGGATTTTCGAAAAATATAAAAAGAAAATTGAAAAAGATTTAAAAAGAAAAATTTTAAAATTGAAATTTTGAATAAGTCAACCTAAGAAATTCGAAAATGATGAGTAAATAAAGGAAAAGATATATTTTTTTTTGAATTTAATGAGGAAAGAGAAAAATAATAAAATGACACCAAACTTAGAATTTTTAGATCAAAACAAAGAAAATAAATAAGAAAACTTTGAATGTCAAGATGAACACCAAGAACAAATTTTGGAAATTTTTAAGAAAATAAAAACACAAAGGACACCAAACTTAAAAATTTTTATACTTTGGACACTAATAATTCGAAAATGCACAAGAAAAACAAGGAAAGACACTAAACAAGAAAAACTAAAGATCAAACAAGGAAAATAAACAAGAACAGCTTGAAGATCAATGAAGAACACAATGCATATATTTTCAAAAATTAAAGAAAAATTAAGGCATGCAATTGACACCAAACTTAAAGCATGAAACTAAACTCAAACAGAAAACTCAAAGGAAAATTAAAGATTAATAAAGGAAAATAAGATTTTTGAAAAGAAAATAAAGGACTCAAATTTAGTGACTCTAAACCAAAAAGATAAATTTTTCCTAATCTAAGCAACAAAATAAACCGTCAGTAGTCCAAACTCGAACAATCCCTGACAACGGCGCCAAAAACTTGGTGCATGAAATTGTGATAACACTTTTCACAACTCCGTACAACTAACCAGCAAGTGCACTGGGTCGTCCAAGTAATACCTTACGTGAGTAAGGATCAATCCCACGGAGATTGCCGGCTTGAAGCAAGCTATGGTTATCTTGTAAATCTTAGTCAGGATATTAATGATAAAAATGGTTTTGTTTATGAAAGGTAAATAACATGAAATAAATGGTACTTGTAATTCAGTAGTGAGGAACAGGCTGAGGTTTCAGAGATGCTCTGTCGTCTGAATCTTTGCTTTCCTACTGTCTTCTTCTCCAAACATGCTTGGCTTCCTTCAATGGCAAGCTGTATGATCTTCTCGGATGAAAAATACCAGGCACGACCTCTGCATAGCTAATCAACTGTCGGATTTCTCGTCTCGGATGAAAAATACCAGGTACAGCTATCGCACAGCTAATCATCTGTCGGTTCTCACTAGCGTCGAAATAGGATCTCTCTATCCTTTTGCACACTGTCACTACGCCCAACATTCGTGAGTTTGAAGCTCGTCACAGTCATCCCTTCCCATATCCTACTCGAAATACCACAGACAAGGTTTAGACTTTTCGAATCCCAAGAATGCTGCTAATTGGTTCTAGCCTATACCACAAAGGTTCTGATCTCACGAACTCGGTCCATGAGTCAGAGACCTAAGAGATACGCACTCAAGTTGTCGCCCAATGATTACGTTGAGCTCAGGTAGAACGGGAGTGGTTGTCAGGAACGCGTTCATAGATGTGAGAATGATGATGAGTGTCACGGATCATCATCTTCTCCAGATTGAAGTACGAGTGAGTATCTTAGAATAGAATCAAGCGTGATTGAATAGAAAATGGTAGTAATTGCATTAATCCATTGAGACACAACAAAGCTCCTCACCCCCACCTATGGGGTTTAGAGACTCATGCCGTAGAAGATACAATATCAAATGTAAAAAAATTTCATGAGTTACAAAATGAATCTCTAAAAGTAGTTTTTATACTAAACTAGTAACTTAGGTTTACAGAAAATGAGTAACTAAGTGCAGATAGTGCAGAAATCCACTTCCGGGATCCACGTGGTGTGTGATTGGGCTGAGCATTGAAGCTTTCACATGCATAGGCCATTCTTGGAGTTAAACGCCAGCTAGGGAGCCAGTTTGGGCGTTTAACTCCAATTCTGGTGCCAGTTCTGGCGTTTTACGCCAGAAAAGGGTCTCTGGCTGGAGTTTAACGCCAGTTTGGGCCATCAAATAACGGGCAAAGTATGAACTATTATATATTTCTGGAAATCCCAAGATGTCTACTTTACAACGCAATTGAGAACACACCAATTGGACTTCTAGAGCGCTAGAAAATCAACTTCGAGTGTAGGAGGGTCAGAATCCAACAGCATTTGCAGTCCTTTCTCAGCCTCTGAATCAGATTTTTGCTCAGGTCCCTCAATTTCAGCCAGAAAATACCTGAAATTATAGAAAAATATACTAACTCATAGTAAAGTCCAGAAATGTGATTTTAGCCCAAAAAACTACTAAAATTATAATAAAAAGTAACTAAAACATATTAAACACTGCCTAAAAACAATGCCAAAAAGGGTATAAATTATCCGCTCATCATTGCCTCAGCCTAAATTTGTTGTAGTGTTATGGTGAGTTTGGAGCTTGTTGATACTTGTTGAAGATTCTTGGTGGCTTAGATTGTGCTTGAAAGCTTGTATTGGGCTCAATTTGGGGTTTTGGTGCATATTGGAGATCGGCCAAGGTATGGTTTCGGTTTTCTCTATGTAGTATATAATATTCATGGACACTTAGGCTAGTGACCCATAGGATAGGTTTGAAATTTTATATGTTGTTGATGATTGGTTGGTTGATGGTGTATAATAAATTGGTATTGTTGATATTGTTAAATGATGATGTTGAGATATGATGGATTTGGATGATTGAACATTGTTGATTAATAATATGAAGCATGGTTGAGTTAATGATGAATGATTTGTGAAGTTGAGAAGTGATTTGTGTTGAAATATAAAGATATGATAGGGATGTTGATGTTGTGGATGAGGAAAAATTAAGGAAAAATGTGGTAAGCTTGGTGTAATATGGCATAGAGGGTTAATTATGATGAAAAGTGGAGTTTGGATTGGGTTGGTTTGGTTTTGGTTGGGTTTTATAATGAAATTGTGAAAATTGTGATTTTGGGTAAAAGTTGGTTTTTGGTGAACTTTTGTCTGATCATAACTTTTGCCTCGGTTCTCAAAATTGGTTGAAAGTTGTTTAAAATTAAAGTTCATTGAAAACTTTTTAAACCAATATAAAGTTTGCAAGATTTAGAATTTTGTAGAGGAAGTTATGATCATTCAAAGTTGGTGTTGAAAATCTGAAATTCTGTAGAGTTACAGAATTTCAGGATTTCTGATATGTGCGCACGCACAGCCTTGTGCGAACGCACAATCCTGCGAAATTCTTATTTTGTGTGGACGCACAGACCTGTGCGTGCGTACAGGAAGGAAGAGGCTCTCTGCTTGTAGCGTTAGCACAGCTTGTGCTCGCACATCAATGAAGAATTGCAACCTGTGCGGATGCACAGCCTTGTGTGTACGCACAAGTCGGGAATGGTCGTCTGTTGGGGGCGCTCGCACAGCTTGTGCGAGTGAACAGGTTTGTAAATTTTAGTACCTGTGGGTACGCACACTCCTATGCATACGCACACTTCTAAAATCTTCCTGGGCTTGCGCACGCATACCCCTGTGCGGACGCACACGCTCTGTTTCACAAATTTAACTTTGTTATCAACTATTTCACCTTCCCAACAAGGTTGTAAGATTCGATAACACCATTTTAAGGCTTTTGAACTTAACTTTGAGTATGGGAATATGGGAAATAGGCTAAGGGCTTTAGTCGATGATTATTATGAAATATTAGAGAACGGAGGCTTAGGTTCCTAGTGTACTGAGGATGGGTTGGTAGAGTAAGAATGAAGAATGGAAATGTTGAATTAACAGTGGTTGAGATGAGTCGAGGACTCTGAATGAGACGAAGGATCCATGATATATTGAAAATGTTTTGAAAACTACTACACTACTTTTTATTGAAACTAAGAGATGCTATGCGCCCGAGCAGGGGCTGAGGTTGGATCCCGCCTGTTCGAGGTAGCGACGGCGGCGTAAGGGCGGTAGTTCGTCCTGCTTGCGCTTAGATGTGAGGTCAGTGGCAATAGATCCCACTCGCATCCCTTCGGATCTATAGAGCATGCAGGCGCCGGTACCTGGACAGTGATCCGAGCACTATATCTCGGGGGTTCCCATATAAGAATTTCGAAGGGCGACGTCTCCATGGAGATGTGTTGTGTTGGCAGTTGAACTGACAATGTGATATCACAGCCAGTAGGGCAGGCATTCATCATATGCATTTTCTATCTGTTTGTATGCTTTGACTACTTGTACTGGCTTGCCTAATTGTATAACATGCCTAATTGCTATTTGAATTACTTGCCATATATACTTCTATTTGTGATTTAATTGCCTTGTATATAATTGTGATTTCTTCTTGGATTGAGGAGGTTCGGAAGGCGGTGGCGATGAGATCGCATGGAGGATTGATTAGTGAAGGCTGTGGGACAGCGGTGTTTGATTAGATTAGAAATCCCATAAGATAGATTACCCTTTTATGGTTCTATGGTTTAAGCTTTGTTAAGGTTTTATATAATCATGCTTATCTATTTTAGTATGCCTTAAGTTTGAATCTTGTGATGGATATAAAGCCTAGGATTGCCTTTGGTGTCCCGGGGTCTTATATCCTACATCACTGGGTACTGTTACCATAATGAGAACCTCCGGTTCTCATACCATATTTTCTGTTGTGTTTTTCATATGCAGGTTGCAATCCACCTCGGTGAGTTGTTGGGGTGGTGACAGAAGCGGAGGATCTGGATAATTCCTTTTGATTCTCTTTTGTTTATTTGTATATGTCTCTCACTTTTGTATTTTTATTTTGGCCTAGAGGCTTGTATTTGAGAGAGAACAAAACTTGTATAAGCCATTTTAAACTTCAGTTTCCTTTTGTCGGTATATTTGGCTAGCCGGCTTAAACTCCGCAAGCCGTGGCTAGTTTTTTTATGATATTACGCTATTATACTATTATCCTTGATTATATCACACCTGTTTCTTGTGCTTTAAGTTAGACGCTTTGTTAGTTCATTTTGCGCTTTTAAAATCCTATTTTTGAGCTATATCCTTCATCAGGCTTCTAGAATATATTATTTCCTTCTATATATAAATATGTATAAGCCTTAGAACTGTTGTAACCTCTGATTAACCTTTGCCTTACGGCTAGAGGTAAGGCTTAGGGTAATTAGGGTGTTACATTTAGTGGTATCAGAGTGGTTTGTCCTCATGAGCCTGAGGGATGGACCGATTGTACTTCATTGCATACTCTGTGTGTCTTTTCTTTGATGCTATTAGGTTATCTATTTGATATTTCATAGCATGCTTGTTTGTGAGTGCCTATTTGGGATAATTGAAACATTAGGCTTTTGATATTGGGACTGATCACCTCGATATCGATTGTTTGGTGTAGATAGGAAACCCAATGGTCACTCGCGGACGAGGTCGAGCACGTTCACGAGAGAGTAGGAATGAGCAACCGGCTGATAACCATGCCGAGTTCATGGCGGTGATGGCGAACCTGGTGAACACCATGGAAGCGAATGCTGCTGCAACTTTGCAAGTTATACAGAGGTTAACCCACCCGGCCATAAGCGGAAACGACAAGGGAGGAGGTGCTGAGGGTAGCTTAAGAGGTGTTCCGAGAACTCTAACTGCTTTTCGGAAAGCTGGCCCGCCGATTTTCAATGGTTCGACAAACCATACTGAAGTAGACAAGTGGTTCCAAGCTTTGGAGCATGCATTGCTAACTCAACATGTACCGTATGACAAGTTCGTGGAATATGCGACTTATCAGCTGGTGGGAGAAGCTCAACAATGGTGGCAAGGAGAGCGCCGACTGCGACACCAACAGAACGTGAACATTACCTGGGCGTTATTTGAGGAAGCCTTCTACAGGAAGTACTTTCATGGGTCATTAAGGGAGGCCAGAGAATTGGAGCTCTTACAGCTGAAACAAGGGTCCATGACTATAGCAGAATACTGATGAGTCCATATTTTTCGGTATATTTTGATTTGATTTGAGTGGATTTCATTACTTAAACCCACATTTATTCATCCAGATAGCATACTTTTGTGTTCTCTCCCTTAATTAAGCCTAATTGTGAAAACATGCTATTTTGTGCTTACTTTAATCATTTTTATCCCACTTTTATGCCATTCGATGCCATGACATGTTTGTTGAGCGATTTTAGGTCTAAGAGGCAAGTTTGGCAAGGAAAAAGTGGAAGGAAGCATGTACAAAGGGAGAAAGCATGAAGAAAACAAAGGAGAAGCACACATTGGAGTGTGCATGCGCACAAACACCTGTGTGTATGCACAAAAGCCACAAAACTATGTGTGCATACGCACGACAACTTGTGCGTACGCACAAGAAGAAAATAAGCATGTGTGTGGACGCACACACCTGTGCAGACTCCCAGCGCGTGACTCATTTATTGTAAATTGTTGGGGGCGATTTTTGGGCCTCCAGGGCCCAATTTTAGGACTTTCTGAAGCTGATTGAATGCTATATGAAAGAAGGCCTCACTCCATGTGAAGAGGGGGGGGGGGGGGGGAAATTAGGGTTAGATTAGCATTATGTAGGTTGTTTTCTAGAGAGAGAAGCTCCCTCCTCTCTCTAGAATTAGGGTTCTTTAGTTTAAATTCTTGTAATTTCTACTTTTAATTCTTGTTTCTATTTATTTTTCATTGTCTTTATTGTTATTGCTTCTTTGCTCTTCTTCATTTCTCTTGTTATTTCCTTTATTTTGTCACTTTTATGTTTTATGACAATTTTGTTATTTGAATTCAAATTAATGCAAATTTATGTTTCCATGTCATTTATTGCTTTCTTTAGTTGTTATTGTAATTTTCTTGCTTTTGGTATTTTAGAATTTATTTTAATGCATTTTAATATTATTTTATTTTCATGCACACCAAGTGTTTGATAAAATGCTTGACTTAGTTTTTACATAGTTTTTCTTCACTCTTGGCTTGAAATTGTTGACTTTGGTGATCCTTGAGTTATTGATGTCCATTCTTGTTTGATATATTAGAGTAGTTAGTTGATTTGGTCTCCCTTGACTCTATGTAACCCCTTAGTGTTGACATAGGACTTAGGGATTGAAATTAACTATGTCTATTTGACTTATCTTCGATGTAAGGTTGACTAAGTAGGATTAACTCTTCATAATCATCATGTGTTTGTGGTCAATGGACGGGAGAGGTAACCTTAGCTCTCAATTGCTTGCCAAGAGGTTTTCTTGCATTTTAAGTTTCGTTTCCTTGCATTTAATTGCTTTGACTTTTATTGCTTTAACTTTTAATTCCTTGCATGTTTATTTAATTGCTTTGATGTTTAATTTCTTGCATGTTTAATTTTCACACTCTTGGTTGAGAAGTTGGATGTTTGGGTGGAATTAAGTTGTGGATGTCCATTCCACATTGTGTGAGAATAGTTAATTGGTTTGGTTTCCATTGACGCTAGTCTCTCACTAAGTAATTAGTGAGTTGACTAGGACTTATGGATTGAGATCAATTACACTCTTTTGACCAATTATCAAGGAAGATTGACTAATTTGGATTGATTCTACACAATTGCCATGTTTGTGGTCCATAACTAGGATAGGAATCCTAAGTTCCCCAATTCTTGCCCAGAGTTGCTAATTACATTCCTTGCATGTTTATTTAATTCCTTGCCATTTACATTCCCTCGCTTTCTTGCTTTCATTTCTGAATCCCCCATGCTCTCTCATAGCCAATAATTGTACATTTCATTGCAACTCTTAGGAAAGATGACTCGAGGTTTAATTACTCTCAGTTATTTTATTTTGAATTTAATATTTGATAGTGAGAATTCATTGTTGGTTTGGACTATGCTACCGACGACTTGATGCCTATTTTATTCGATTCTGAACCATACAAGAATTCTCTTTGTCAAATACACCAGCAAGTTTGAGGAACTCTGTCGGTTCTCAAGGATAAGTCAGGGTACTCCTGAGTCTTATGAGGGATGGAAATGCATCAAATACGAAGTGGGGTTGAGAGAGGATATCAGGCGTGCTGTGGCTCCACTGGAGATGAGGAGATTTTCTGAATTAGTGGACACTGGGAGGGTTGTTGAAGATTATGCAAGGACGGTAGCCTCGTCAAGGAACACTCATGGAGGGAATACTAGTAGGGAACTCGATGATCATCTCGGACTAAGGGGACAGAACTTCAAGAAAGATGGACATACTCCTTAGGATCTGCAAGGTTAAGGGAATGTCAGAAGGGGCAACAAAGCCCAGTTTCATCAGGCGAAAGGAAATGGTCGATACTATAATTGTGGGAAACCTGGGCATATATCTAAGTATTGTTGCCGTTGGGAGGAAACGATATGGGGCCAGAATCAACAGGTAGGCCGTGTGTTTGCTTTGGAGGAACGTGAGGCAACGGGGTCAGATCCTCCGACGAGAGGTAAGCGTATGCTTTGAGTATTATAGTACCTGGACCAGAGGATAGCTTGGTTCTATCTTTCACAAAGTCTTCGTTAGGATTACGAGTGCTTAGGGTTTTGTTGGGAGTAAACCGTGGGAAAGGACGATTCTAGTGGCGGTAGCCGAGGATTTCGGACTTGTGATGATGAACAATCAGAGTGGACATGCCAGAATGGTTTACAGGTATGACTAGAAGTCTTGGCGGTTCCCTGCTTGGGTGATGGGTGTGGTTCAGCACTAGTGGCAACGGAAGTACCGACTGACGCCTTTGCGGGTTTTAACTATGATTTTGTGGTTTTAAGGTTTAGGATGATTTCTAATCTGGTTTGGAACTTTGGCTTAAATGATTCAGTTTTGAAAGTTAGTCAGAACTCTTGATTTAAGAGATATGGTTTAAACGAACAGTGAGTTCTCTGATTTTGTTCAATTGTGAAAATGGTTTCCAATTTCTCTTATCGAAAGGGATTCAATTTGAAAAGTTTTAATTTAAGAAAATCATGATTTGAAGTAGGCAACTTCTGAGTAAACTATTTTGACTCCTTTCAGAAAACTCAACAGTGATCTGGTCTAAAATGAACTGTTTCGAATGATTTGGTTTTGAAACTAAGATTGGAACTTTGATCCAATGATACGAATTAAAAAGGAAAAGTGAGTCCTAAGATTTTGTTCACTTATGATTTTGGTTTATATATCTTAATTTAACAAAAAGGGATTCAATTGGAAAGGTTTTGATTTAAAGGTTTCGATGAATTTAGGCAAATCATGCTTTAAAATGTTTGATTTACAAATAAACGGTTTTTGACTTTTTTGATAAGGTTTTAATAATGGACTCATTTAGATTGAAGTTGTTTTAAAGGTTTTGACAAATATTACAAAATCGGTATTTGGTTTAAGGAAAATTTTTGGATTCTTAATGACGATAATCAGAGTGACGCATCGGAAGTTGTACGCTAAGCTGTCAAAGTGTAAGTTCTGAAAGGAGGAAGTGAAGTTCTTAGGTCACGTGGTGAGCAAAGGAGGAATAGCCGTAGATCCTTCTAAGGTGGAAACGGTGATGGAATGGAAAAGACCGACAACGGTGACTAAAGTCAGGAGCTTCTTAGGTTTAGCCGGATATTACCGGAGATTCATTGAAGTATCTTCCTGGATTGTATTATCGATGACCAAGTTGACAAGGAAAGAAGCGCCTTTTGTTTAGACGTCGGAGTGTGAAGAGAGTTTTCAGACTTTGAAGCAGAAGTTAACTTCAGCACCTGTTTAATCTTGTTGGAACTGCATGAACCATTCGAAGTATACTGTGATGCTTCTCTGAAGGGTTTAGGTTGCGTGTTGATGCAACACCGGAATGTGGTGGCGTACGCATCGTGTTAGCTAAGACCGCATGAGGTGAACTACCCAACTCATGACTCCAAATTAGCGGCGATTGTGTTTACACTAAAGATTTGGAGGCACCCCTTGTACGGAGTGAGGTTTAATATCTTTTCTGATCACAAGAGCCTCAAGTACGTCTTTGATCAGAAAAGAACTTAATATGCATTAGAGAAGATGGATGGAGTTGCTTAAGGACTACGATTTTGAACTAAGTTATCACCCTGGAAAGGTGGATATGGTAGCAGAAACTTTGGGTCGGAGATCTTTAATAATTGCTTGGATGTGAATCAAGGAAGAGAAGCTAGTGGATAAGTTTGTGGATCTTAAGTTGGACTTTGGTGAGGTTGCCAGAAGAACTTATTTAAACCAGTTACAGATTTCAAGCGCGTTTAAGACGAAGATTCAGAGGGCTCAGCAAGATGAGCGGAAGTTTCAGAGATTGTTCCAACCAGTTGGTGATAAGAGGCGTGCGGATTTCACTAAGGATGGTGAAGGATTGTGGAGATATAAGGGGAGAATTTGCATACAGGATGTCGGGAGGTTGAGGCAAGACTTGTTGTCGGTGGCTCACTACAGTGGATTTTCTATTCATCCCGGAAGTGCGAAGATGTAGTATGACTTAAAGAAGATGTTCTGGTGGCCTGAGATGAAAGGTGACATAGCTACAGTGGTATCCAAGTGTTTGACATTTCAGAAGGCGAAGATGGAGCATCAGAAGTCATCAGGAATGCTATAGCCTCTTAAGATTCCTCAGTGGAAGTGGGAAGGAATTGCGAGGGATTTTGTGACCGGTTTGCTGAGAACTAGGTCAGGATTTGATGCAATTTAGGTGATCGTGGATCGCATAACCAAATCTGGTCATTTTCTACCTATCCGAGTGAACTATTCTATAGAGGAGTTGGCGAGAAAGAACATCGACACGGTAGGATGATGTTGAACAAGATGTTTTGGCAACTTGTTAGGTTGGCAACGTCGAAAGTAGGATGCTTCGTGGAGTTACATCGCGTGATTCGGATTTTCGAGGGTGAAAATCTTTTTAAGGAGGGGGGGATGTAAGAACCGGATTTTTCACAGATAAAATCATTTAAATGCCCAAATTAAATTTCAGAAAGTTAGTGTGAGAATTTGGGGATTTAAATATGATTTTTGGACTTAGTGGGTCCTTCCGAGTCAGAAAATATGTTTTCTGCGAAAAACCGTGAAAAATTATGAACCGGCTATCGAACCGGTTGAACCGGTTCAAGTCTGCCCGACGCTGTGCGAGAAAAAGTGAAATTAGTCCAAGACCTTAGAAAAATATTAGAAATGGAAAATCGGGTGTTAGTGATAAAGGTTTGGCCCAAAGTTAGGCCGAACGGGCTAAAAACGCTAACGGGTTGGACCGGGCCCAAGTTGGGCCCAAGCCCAACATATATAAGGGTTCATTAATGAACCCAATCAGCCATAACACACATAAACACAACACCTACACCAGCTGAGAAGAAGAAGAGAAACCCCATGGTCACTATTCATCACCATCTTCACAAGCTCATATCTTTAGCTACAGAGCTCCGATCGCCGCACCATTTGCGGCCATGCGTTCCTTGTGAAGATCTCTACAAAATTCATGTAAGAAAATGGAGAGGTAACCACGAAATCGTTTATGTTCTTCTCCTCAAAGTTTTGAGTTTTTAGGGTTTTTGCTAAGTGATGTTTTGTAATTTTTGGGTGTTTAGGTACACTCTAGCCTTTGATTGATGTTAGTTTTGGATTCCAAAACTGTTGGGAAAGGTAAGAGGCATTGAAACTCTTGTGAAATTTTAATTAAATGAGCCCTAGGTTGATTTATGATGGTTTATGTATATATAGCTTGTTTTTGGTGAGTTTGGAGCTTGTTGAAGATTCTTGGTGGCTTAGATTATGCTTGAAAGCTTGTATTGGGCTCAATTTGGGGTTTTGGTACATATTGGGGATCGGCCAAGGTATGGTTTTGGTTTTCTCTATGTAGTATATAATATTGATGGACACTTAGGCTAGTGACCCATAGGATAGGTTTGAAATTTTATATGTTGTTGATGATTGGTTGGTTAATAGTGTACAATAAATTGGTATTATTGATATGGTTAAATGATGATGTTGAGATATAATGGATTTGGATGATTGAACATTGTTGATTAATAATATGAAGCATGGTTGAGTTAATGATGAATGATTTGTGAAGTTGAGAAGTGATTTGTGTTGATATATAAAGATATGATATGGATGTTGATGTTGTGGATGAGGAAAAATTGAAGGAAAAATGTGATAAGCTTGGTGTAATATGGCATAGAGGGTTAATTGTGATGAAAATTGGAGTTTGGATTGGGTTGGTTTGGTTTTGGTTGGGTTTTACAATGAAATTGTGAAAATTGTTATTTTAGGTAAAAGTTGATTTTTGGTTAACTTTTGTCTGATCATAACTTTTGCCTCGGTTCTCAAAATTGGTTGAAATTTGTTTAGAATTAAAGTTCATTGAAAACTCTTTAAACCAATATAAAGTTTGCAAGATTTGAAATTTTGTAGAGGAAGTTATGATCATTCCAAGTTGGTGTTGAAAATCTGAAATTCTGCAGAGTTGCAGAATTTCAGGATTTCTGATATGTGCGCACGCACAGCCTTGTGCGAACGCACAATCCTGCAAAATTCTTATTCTGTGTGGACGCACAGACCTGTGCATATGCACAGGCAGGAAGAGGCTCTCTGCTTGCAGTGTTGGCACAGCTTGTGCGTGCACATCAATGAAGAATTGTAACCTTTGCGGACGCACAGCCTTGTGCGCACGCACAAGTCGGGAAGCGTCGTCTGTTGGGGGCTCTCGCACAGCTTGTGCGAGTAAACATGCTTGTAAATTTTAGTACCTGTGCGTACGCACACCCCTATTCATACGCACACTTTCAAAATCTTCCTGGGCGTGCGCACGCACACCCTTGTGCGGACGCACACGCCCTGTTTCACAAATTTAACTTTGTTTTCAACTATTTCACCTTCCCAACAAGGTTGTAAGCTTCTATAACACCCTTTTAAGGCTTTTGAAATTAATTTTGAGTATGGGAATATGGGAAATAGGATAAGGGTTTTAGTCGATGATTATTATGAAATATTAGAGAACGGAGGCTTAGGTTCCTGGTGTATTGAGGATGGGTTGGTAGAGTGAGAATGAAGAATGAAAATATTGAATTAACAGTGGTTGAGATGAGTCGAGGACTCTGAATGAGAAGAAGGATCCATGATATATTGAAAATATTTTGAAAACCACTACACTACTTTTTATTGAAACTAAGAGACGCTATGCACCCGGGCAGGGGCTGAGGTTGGATCCCGCCTGTTCGAGGTAGTGGCGGCAGCGTAAGGGGCGGTAGTTCACCCCGCTTGAGCTTAGATGTGAGGTCGGTGGCAATAGATCCCGCTCGCATTACTTCGGATCTATAGATCATGCAGGCGCCGGTACCTGGACAGTGATCCGAGCACTATATCTCGGGGGTTCCCATATGAGAATTCCGAAGGGCGATGTCTCCATGGAGATGTGTCGTGTTGGCAGTTGAACCGACAATGTGATATCACAGCCAGTAGGGCAGGCATTCATCATATGCATTTTCTATCTGTTTGTATGCTTTGACTACTTATACTGGCTTGCCTAATTGCTATTTGAATTACTTGCCATATATGCTTCTATTTGTGATTTAATTGCCTTGTATATAATTGTGATTTCTGCTTGGATTGAGGAGGTTCGGAAGGCGGTGGCGATAAGATCACATGGAGGATCGATTGGTGAAGGCTGTGGGACAGTAGTGTTTGATTAGATTAGAAATCCCCTAAGATAGATTACCCTTTTATGGTTCTATGGTTTAAGCTTTGTTAAGGTTTTATATAATCATGCTTATCTATTTTAGTATGCCTTAAGTTTGAATCTTGTGACGGATATGAAGCCTAAGATTGCCTTTGGCGTCACGGGGTCTTATATCCTACATCATTGGGTACTGTTACCATACTAAGAACCTCCGGTTCTCATACCATATTTTCTGTTGTATTTTTCAGATGCAGGTCACAACCCACCTCGGTGAGTTGTTGGGGTGGTGACAGAAGCGGAGGATCCGGATAATTCCTTTTAAGTCTCTTTTGTTTATTTGTATCTGTCTCTCACTTTTGTATTTTTATTTTGGCCTAAAGGCTTGTATTTGAGAGAGAACAAAATTTGTATAAGCCATTTTAAACTTCAGTTTCCTTTTCTCGATATATTTGGCTAGCCGGCTTAACCTCCGTGAGCCGTGGCTAGTTTTTTTATGATATTACGCTATTATACTATTATCCTTGATTATATCACACTTGTTTCTTGTGCTTTAAGTTAGACGCTTTGTTAGTTTGTTTTGAGCTTTTAAAATCCTATTTTTGAGCTATATTCTTCATAAGGCTTTTAGAATATATTATTTCCTTCTATATTAATATGTATAAGCCTTAGAATTGTCGTAATCTCTGATTAACCTTTGCCTTATGGCTAGAGGTAAGGCTTAGGGTAATTAGGGTGTTACATGGGTAATTAGTTTTAGGTTAGGGTCATGTATGTAGTTTAGTTTTCTAGAGAGAGATAGGGTTTTTAGGTTAATTGCATTTTAGATCTAGGATTTAATTCTTGTTTTCATCTTGTTTCCTTTACAATTTCTTGTTATTATATCTTTGTTCTTCTTAGTTCTTTTGTTAATTTTCCCTTTATGCTTCTTTTTGTGTTGATGAACTCTTGTTGGATTTGGACTTTCTTTAATGCAATTTGATGTTTTTTGTTTCTTTATGTTTAATTGAATTGTTGTTGTTAATTCCTTGCAATTGGTAGTTGTTAGATTTTATTCTTGTTGTCATTTTATCTTACTTTCCTTTTATGCCTTCCAAGTGTTTGACAAAATGCTTCGAAGGATGTTAGAGTAGATTTTTGTGTTCTTGGCTTGGGATGGTAACTTAGGTGATATTGAGTTACTGATGTCTAAGTGATTGATGATTGGTGTCCATTGACTCTAGCTTCCACTAAGTTAATTATGAGGTGGCTAGGACTTATGGATTAGGATTGATAAAGCTCATTTGACTTTCTTTCACTTGATAGAGGATGACTTAATGGAGTTGATCCTTGCAATTATCATGTTGTGGTTAGTGACAAGGATAAAGATCCTTAACCATCAACCCTTGCCAAGACCTTTTTATCATTTGAATTTCATTTACTTTCTTGCAATTTATTTTTCATGTCGCTTATTCAAAACCCCAAAATATACATCCCATAACCAATAACATGAACACTTCCCTGCAATTCCTTGAGAGACGACCTGAGGTTTAAATACTTCGGTTATTTTTATTTGGGTTTGTACTTGTGACAAACAAATTAAACTTTGATAGAGGATTGTTTGTTGGTTTAGAACTATACTTGCAACGAGATTTCATTTGAAAAATTCTTTACCGATAATTTTCCTCCGTCACTCATGCTATTAGCATCTCTCTATCCAATAACTATGCCTTGAACTTGCAATATCTTTCCATTCGCTCCCTGACTGACCTCATTGTTATCTTTGTGCTGCATCTTCAAGTTTTGGAAATAAACTTCTACTTTTGAGAATTTATTTTTTATGAAATTGTCTTTCCATGTTTTCTATTTTTTTCACATTTTTTTGTTTTATGATTTAACTAAAGATAGTGAGACCATCACTAAAATTTATGTAAAAATCTAAATAAAAGAATCTTGACCGAGTTAAAAGTTGTATAGAGTGTGACATAGCTATTTCTTACCATTAAAGACCCAAGAAGGAAATAGAATATATCATAAAAGCATATTAATCCCAAAATATGAAAGAAACAAAAATTTCATGACCATAAAAAGTACAAACAAAAAAACAAGTAAGTTGTAAAGTGTAAAACCCAGTTAATTAATGACTAATTAACCCATAAATTAAAATTTATTTTAGAAAATTAGAAATGTGAATTTCATGGTTTAATATGTTAGAGAAAATTAAAACGAGAATTTTGACACCAATTTTAAATAAATCGGCCCAAGATTGGGCCGAACGGGCCAAACCGGGCCAACTAGACCCATATTGGCCCAAGGCCTAGCTAAGCCACATTAAACAAAAGGGGTTCAGCACCCTCTTCTTCCCCACATAAACAAAACACATTGAAAAGGGAAAGGGGAACATGAAACCCTTGCCCTCATTCACTTCAATCTTCATTTGACCATAACTTTTGATCCGGAGCTCCGATCGTCGCACCGTTTGCGGCCATGCGACCATGTCATTGATCTCTACAAAGCCCACAACTTTGTTCTTAAAGTAAGACACGATTTCTTCTCTAAAATTCCAGCCTTAATTTCAAAATTTTGGGTGAAAAATATTGAGATTTGTGAGCTTTTGATGTTATAGGATCCAAATAGCTTAAAGGAGAGGCTTAATCTTGTCTCCTTGATCCTTGGGTGTGGTAAGATTCCCAACTCTAGTGGAATTTATTGGTTTATGATGTTTGGGTATTGAGTGGGTATGTTTGAATGTGGTATTGTGGTTTAGGTAGTGTACATATGTATGTTGGGGCATGGTTGAAGTCTTGGAAAGCTTGGAAAAAGGCTTTTGTTTTGTAAAAATCTATTCTTGGAGGTGTTGAAGCCTTGAGAGCTTGTGAAAAAGTGATTTAGAGGTGTTCCAGGTTGAGCGGGGAACCGGCCAAGGTATGGTTTCAGTTTTCTGTATCTAAAATGTAATGTGGTGTGAAAACTTAGGCTAGAGACCCTAAGATAGGATTTGAACTATTGATGTTGTTGATTGGTTGAGATGAATTGTGTTGTTATATATGTGATTAGTGGATTTTGGATGTTTTGATGGTATGATGTATGAGAGATATGCATGTTTTGATATATGCTTAATTATTGGTTGAGATTGAATTATGGGTGAGACCATGTTGATGGTGAAGATGATATTGATTGTATGTATTGATGGTTGATGGAATTGGTATTGTTGGAACTTGGGATGAGGAAAGATATATGATATGATATTTTGTTTGGAATTGAGTTATTTGATTGATATTGGTCAAAATGGTGGATTGGTGGATTGTGAATTTAATAAAAATGTTAAAATATGAGTTGAGGATGCTTGAGGTTGATTTTTGGTAAGTTTTGGTTGGTTTTGAAAGGGGTTGAAATTAGTTTGTTTTGAAAATGGAATTTTGTGGGTTTGTATGAAATCGTGGTTTTTGGTCTACTTTGATGGATCATAACTTGGTCTCCGGATCTCCGATTTGTGTCAAACTTGTTTAGCAATAAAATTGGATCCGAAATGTTTATTCCGTTCGAAGAAGAATGGAAAATGATTTGAAACGAAAAACTTATGCCCGTCGGAAGTTTGGGTTTTGAAAATATAATTTTGCAGCTTTTTAAACTTAGTAAAATTTTTGGCAAATTGTGCTCCCACGCGCACGCGTCACTCTCAATTTTTACTCCCCATACGTGCGCCTGGCCGACGCGTACGCGTCGCTGTATTGATGCAGGTGCGCAGTAGAGAATCCAGAGAGTTGTGATGGTACCGTGCCGGTTTTGTGCGAGGAGCACAAAACTCACCCACGCGTACGCGTGACTGACGCGCACGCGTCACTCTACCTCTCTGCTTTCCATGCGTGCGCATGGGCGACGCTCACGCGTCACTCTACCTTTTCCGCTTTTCACGCGTGCCCATGGGCGACGCACACGCGTGACCCCGTTTTCACCAAAAACTGATTTTTAAGTTTTTAAAGCCGAATTTCATACTTCTAAGATTCCATTCTCACCCTTTATGTCCTATATCCTTATAGTATGCCTAGTGATAAGAAGAGGCTAGGAAATGTGGTAGCTTGTGGATGAAGGGGAGAATTAATGATGAGTGATGATTAAAGATTATTGTATGAGATGCGGAGGATGATGGTGGACGTGCTGTATATGCCATGAGCCGAAGGACTGTAATTGTTAATAAATTGTAGCTAGTTATGGATTGTATTATGAGCCGAATGGCTGGGTTGTTATTGAATTATGGTTGAGTATGATTGCATATATGCTTATTGAATGAAATGTGAATGTTGCACTTCTACTATTTGAGATACGAGTTTCCCTGGGTGAAAGCAGTGGCTAGCCACCATGTGCTCCAGGTAGAGACTCGATACTCTGCTGACCCTATGTCGTAAGTGTGGCTGCACACTGTGAAAGTTCCGGATGAGCTCACCCCCGTGGATAAACACCAGTGTGGGTGTTGTGTATATGTATTGACAATTATGATTGGGAATAACTCGAGTTGAGGATTCACGACAGAGGGACAGTCCAATGGTTAGCTAGCAGGACTTGTCGGGTTGGCTTTATAACCGACAGATGAGACTCATCAGCCACTAGGACAGGCATACATTATATGCATTATATGTGATTTGTTTGGAATGCCTAATTGACTGTATATTTACTTGCTAATTATCTAACTGTCGTATCTGCTTCCTATTTGTGCATTTCCTTGTTTGATGTAATTATGTTTGCGATATCAAATTACTGATGTCGGTTGGGAGGTTCGAAGGATTTGGAAAGGGGAGTTTTAGTTATACTGAAGATCCTTAGTTAGTTGCCTATTTTCGTTTCTCATGGTTTAGTTATGCATATACACTTTAATTATGAATTTGGGAGTTCTAGGATTGCCTTCGACTTTCCCAGGATATTACATGTTAGATATTTGGACACTGTTACCATACTGAGAACCTCCGGTTCTCATCTATGCAGATTTTGTGGTTTTCAGATGCAGGACGTGAGGCTCATCGCTGAGGCATGCTGGAGACTTCTATTTTAGTGAAGATTCTTAGCTCTCGGGACTCTATTTTGGTTTTATGTACTTACTTAGATACTTATTATCTCTTAGGTTTCTTTTGGGTTCCTTGCTTTATATATGTATGTATACTTCTATGCTCAGATCGGTTACCTTCGCAAACGGGTCTTGATCTTGGATATCCGTATTTTTGGCACTCTCTTGTATATATACTCGCGTTAACTTATCCTTTATCTGTTTCTTTATGTTATTGGCCGGAGTGTTGCGCTTTTCAATTTAACGATTTTGTTTTACCCCTTTTTCTTCAAAGGCTCCTAGTTATAAAAATTTTTTTTACACTACTATATATACTAAATTTTATTTTTAGAGGTCGTAATACCTCGCCACCTCTATTTTATGACTTAAGCATAAAGTTTTATGTGGTAGGATGTTACATATAGAGGAAGAATAGCTTCCAATAAGTAATCATGGCTGGCAAAGCAAGCACTCAGATGAAATATACATACAATTGATTGACTTGAAAAAAACTTTTTTTTGTCATAAAATAATCGACTGTTTTGGTAAAAGAATTGATTGTTTTAAAGAAAAACATATTTCTTTACTGATCAATCAATTGATTTAAAGAAAAAACATATTTTTTCACTACTCATTCAATTTCATGAATAGTAGAATTGATTGTCTTACAAGAAATTACAAAATAAAATATTTTATTTACTAACCAATTTTCGGATCAAAACAATCGTTACATGAACGATGTAAGATGAAAAATGTCTCTTTCACGAACTAATTGATTACTAAAATGAAGAAATTGATTGGATCTTTGCAGATTGCGATTTCTGGAACTGTGAAGATCGCATAATAATGAACAAAAATTGATAATAAAGGAGATGGATAAATGATGAACAAATTGATAATTAAGGAGATTGATAAACGATTATAATTGTAGAATTGGGTAATTGAAAAATAAACTGATGATAAATTATGCATCAATTATTAATCTTAGTATTGAAAAAGATAAGATTAGGATATCTAAATCAAAGTAAAATTAAAAAAATTGAAGATAGAATTCTAAAGATAAGATAGATGAATATAATAAAATAATAAGGGCAAATCATATAAACAAACTATCAGGGTTTCAATTTGAGTCTTTTATTTTCTTTTTCAAAAAAAAAATAAAAAATTTCAAAAATCCTTACTTTTCTCTTTTATCGTTATCTTTTTGTTTGAGTCTTTGTTCTTGTTCTTGTTAAAGTTTCGAATTTTCTTGCTTTCTCTTTAAAAAAATTTTTAAAAATAGTGTCTTTTATTTGAGTCTAGTGTCAATCTTTAAATTTGGTGTCTTTTGAGTCATCCTGAGTCTTTAAGTTTCTTTTCTTTTTTTTTTTCTAAAATTAAAGTCTTTGATTTCAAAATTTTTAAATTTGGTGTCTTTTGGCTGTTTTCCTTTAAGATTTTTGAAATTAGTGTCTTTGATTTTCAAAATTTTTAAGTTTGATGTCCTTTAGTTGTTCTTTATTTGCTTTGAATTTTTGAATTCTTCTTTGTGTTCTTTCTTGGTATTCATGTTGTTCTTGTTTCTTTTCTTGTTTTGATCTTAAAAATTTTTTAAAGTTTTGTGTCTTTTGGTGTTTTTCTTTTTAAATTTTCGAAAACTTAGTGTCTTAGATCTAAAAATTTTAAGTTTGGTATCTTTTGGTTGTTTTTCTCTTTCTTAATTAATTCAAAAAATCAAAAAATATCTTTTCTATCTTTATTTCGAATAATTTTCGAAAAATTTCAAATGAAATTTCAGATTTTAATTTCAAATTATTATCTTATCTTATCTTAATTTCAAATTGTATCTTTTTAGAATCTTTTCAAATCTTTTCTTTTAAATTGTGATTCTATCTTATCTTATCTTTCTTTTAAAATTTAAAATTCAAAACTTTTTCAAATCTCTATCTTTTCTTATCTTAGTTTTAAATTTCAAAATTGAATCTTTTCAAAAAATTAAATCTTTTTCAATTCTCTATCTTATCTTATTTTAAATTCAAATTTTAAAATTTAATTTTCAAAATCTTATCTTATCTTAATTCAATTTCAATTTTCAAATTTCAAATTTTAAAATTCAAAATTCAAAATTCAAATTTCAAATTTCAAAATTAAATCTTTTTCAAATCTTATCTTAATTTCAAATCTTTCTTAATTAGTTACTTGTTTTTCTCTTTCTTCTTTTTCAAAACTTCCTAACTAATTCTTCTCTCTCCTATTTTCGAAAACTTCCGTTCTATTTCACTCTCTTCTTTTTTGAAATTCATCATTTAATTTTCAAATCTTTTTAATTAATTAGATTTTATTTTCGAAAATTAATAAATAAAATAAAAACAAAAATATTTTAATTCTAGTTTCTCTTTTTACTTCTTAATTTTCGAATTCTTCTTCCTTTTTGTTCGAATTCTTCTTCCCTTCTCTCCATCTTCATTCTTCTTTCATCTTTACATCTCATAGGGAGTCCTCTGTTCTTGAACATAAAGCTCCCATTCTTCTTCTTTCTTGTTTTCTTTTTCTTGTTTATGAGTAAGAACAGGAATAAAGAACCTTTCTTTGATCTTGATCCTGAACCTGAGAGGACCCTAAGGAAGCGTTTACAATAAGCTAAAGCACAATATTCCAGAGGAAACCTTATAGAGCTATTCGAACAAGAAGCTAAAAACACAGATATGGCAGCTGAGCCAAATAATGGAAGAGATGCAAGGAAGGTTCTTAGTGACTTTATTGCGCCAACTTCGGACATATATGAAAGAAGTATCTCCATACTTTCATTTAGAGCAAATAACATTGAGCTAAAGCCTCAGTTAGTCTCTCTCTTGCAACAGAACTGCAAATTTCATGGACTTCCACTGGAAGATCCACATCAGTTTCTATCTGAATTCTTGCAGATTTGTGATACTGTTAAGACCAATGGAGTGGATCCTGAGGTCTACAGACTTATGCTTTTCCCTTTTGTTGTTAGAGACAGAGCTAAGATATGGTTGGATTCTCAACCTAAGGAAAGCCTGGACTCTTGGGAAAAGTTGGTCAATGCCTTCTTGGCCAAGTTCTTTCCACCCCAAAAGATGAGCAAGCTCAGGGTGAAAGTTCAAACCTTCAGACAAAAAGAGGGTGAATTTCTCTATGAAGCTTGGGAAAGATATAAGCAACTGATCAAGTGGTGTTCTCCTGACATGCTCTCAGAATGGTCTATCCTAGGAATCTTTTATGATTGTCTATCTGAGTTATCCAAGATGTCCTTGGATCATTCTGCTGGTGGATCACTCCATTTGAAGAAAATGCCAGAAGAGGCACGGGAACTCATTGAAATGGTAGCAAACAACCAATTCATATACACTTCTGAGAGAAACCCAATGAACAATGGGGTAGCTTAGAAGAAAGGAGTCCAGAAAGTTGACACTCTAAATGCCATATTGGCTCAGAACAAGATCTTGACCCAACAGGTCAATATGATCTCTCAGCATTTGATTGGATCACAAGCTGCAACTGGCAACACTCAAGATACCTCCTATGATGGAGATGCTTATGATCCAGATCAACCTTCAACGGAGGAAGTGAATTACATAGGAAAACCCTATGGAAACACTTACAACCCTTCATGGAGGAATCATCCTAACCTTTCATGGAAGGATCAACAGAAGCCTCAGCAAGGCTTCAACAACAGACCACCATTCCCATCTTCTCAGCAGCAGATGAAGACTTATAAGCAGAGCCTTTCTGACTTAGCAACCATAGTATCTGAGATCTCTAAGATCACTCACAGTTTCATAACAGAGCCTAGGTCCTCCATCAGAAATCTGGAGGTATAAGTTGGTCAACTGAGCAAGAGAGTCCCTGAGACTTCTCCTAACACTCTCCATAGTAATACTGAAGTGAACCCAAGAGTAGAGTACAAGGCCATCAAATTGGACACTAAGGCCGAATATGGAGGAGTGGAACTGGCGTTGAACACCAGTAAGGAAGACCTTACTGGGCGTTCAATGCCCACAAATGCACCATCACTGGCATCGAACGCTACTAAGAAAGGCCTTACTGGATATTCAACCTCTACTCATGGCTTTCCTAATGAGGATCTAAAGGCAACTAAGGCTCACGAGGATACTATAGAAGTTCCTTTGAATGCCTTGTTGCAAATCATGGATTATGAGGATCACTCCTCCTCTGATGAGGAAGAGGAAACTAGGGAAGAGCAAGTTGCTCGTTACCTAGGAGTCCTCATGAAGCTGAATGACAAGCTATTTGGCAAAGAGCCATTGGAGGAAGAACCTCCAGTGCTTACCAAGGAACTCAATGCCTTGGTTCAACAGAAACTACCTCAGAAGTTGCTGGATCCCGGACGCTTCCTAATTCCTTGCACCATAGGCACCATTACCTTTGAGAAAGCTCTGTGTGACCTAGGGTCAAGCATAAACCTTATGCCACTCTCTGTAATGGAGAAGTTGGGAATCTTTGAGGTACAAGCTGCAAGAATCTTTGAGGTACAAGTTTCTTAGAGCTTCATCTTCTGCTATAGTGAGAAACCTAGATGGCTTGATGAGAGGACATGAGTCATCTCAACGTGGTGGATTGCTACAGTAGCAGAGGTTAACTTGATGAGAGGACATGAATTAATCACTTACGGCTACCATTGAATAAATTAGAAAGCTATTAAGATAGACAGTAAGAAAAGTTAATCTGGAAAGACAAAGCGTCTCCGAAGCCTTAACTGTTCGTCCATCACTATTGTCACAAATCAATCCGGTATTTCTATCTTTATCTATTTTATGCGTTTTCCATGACAAATTATATTTTCTATCCACCTAACTAAGATCTGCAAAGTGTCACTGCTTGCTCAAAACAACAATCCGCGTGGGATCAACCCTAACTCACCTCAGGTATTACTTGGACGACCCGGTATACTTGCCGGTCTATCTATGTGAATTTTGCGGAGCCGGTTTTATGCACCAATGCCCTTGCATGCCACCTGACTATCTCTTCGTCTGTGCTGGGAGGAAGGTCACTAAATGTCTCCTGCATCCAAGTACACTTCACAATAAACTTGTTGATGCAATCCACCAAAGGCAACTCACCCAATAACTCCTCGAACTACGCCCGTGCAGGTCAGCCACCCTCAATGTACCGCTCGAAGTATGTCATACATCCACTGACATACTCTCCATCGCTTGGAGGCCTAACTGGTACGCAACATCCTGTAGTGTAATTGTGCACACCCCGAATGGCTTGTGGAAGGTATACGTCTTAGGATGCCATCGCTCGACGAATGCACTGACTAGCTACTCATCTAACCTAAACTAGTGCTCATTGAGCCTCCCGAGATGGGCTAAGCCGGCTATCCACTAGTATAGTATGATTCTGTCGTCTAGGGACACTAAGATGAAAAAGATTTTCTAATTCACCTCTTGATTTAATCTTAGCTTCTGAACCCTAGCTTTTGACTTGCTTGGTTTTGGTAATCCACTTTTTCTTTTTTGATTTGAATCGTAATTAGACTTTATTTTTCTTACTTTTCTTTGTGACTACTTTATGTGTGTAAGAGAAAAGAGAAGAGAAAGAATGGATTTGGTTGCTTTTGGTTTTGGTTCATACAGAAATAAAGCTTCCTTCTTTTGATATCAACCATTACCATGGGCCTTATGAGATTGAACTTGTTTGCTATTGGGCATGATGCTTGTTTGTAGTTCTGATGGGAATGTATGGTTATGCTTAGTGATTAGCAACTATTCCCTTGGACCATGATAGTTGAGATCTTATGGGTCTGAAACACTATTGGGCTTCATTAGATTGTTATTGGGCGTGTTTTGCTTTTAATAATCTCCTGCATAATAAACAAATTAATCAAACACATAATTGGGCATTTAACCCAAAGTAATAATATTTTGTTATCATCCAGTAATTGTTATTTTTTCTTTAAACTCAACAATTTCTCCCTTGATGACAAACATTATAAAATAAAATGTAAATAAAAGAATTGAGAAGAGTTTAATGAACTTTCCTTTGATGATTTAATTTTCACGTTGAACTCCCCCTTTCTTTCATTCCCTTGACTCTCCCTAAATGTTAAAATTTTCTCAACCTGTGATATACAAAATTTATACAGAAGCCATGCCAATATATTTCAAACAGCCTTAGGTACCAATCAAAACAACTGAACCAACCTTATGTTTCAGAAAAAGTTATAAGCTTTCAATCCAAAATATCATTCATCAACAACCAATCATAAAGCAAATATCAATCAAAATAGTGATACAAAAACAATTTCATCAAATTTCACAATAAGAGCTATAAGCAAAATAAACAATATTTTTAAAACAGTAGCACCAATAGTTCATGAATTAAACAACCTAACAATTCATTTTACTACTTTTACTACTCACTCCTCTTTTTGTTATGAAGGAGGGGTAGTAACATCTGCACACAAAAGAAATTGTTAGGCACCATTAAAAGTATCATATCAGAGTTTAAAAGTCTATAAGTTACTATTACAGTTATTCAAATAAACTGAAAAGTATTCAAGGAACCGAATTGAAACAGCAGAAAATAGTTTTTCATAATTAACAGCAGTGGCAAGTAGCTAGACATCAGATTCCTCATCCTCGGTTCCCAAGATATCATATTCTTCTTGCTTTGACATTATTTGGTCATCTTCCAACGATTCAATGTACTTGAGAAGTACATCAACTCTGCTTTGGGACTTTCTTAGAGGATTTTCATTTTGAATTACAAGTCTCCTAACTTGTTGGCTAGAGTTGATCATGTGCTTGGTCAAGTTCACAAACTTCTGTAGAACATCTCATGAGCAAAAATCGAACCTCACGGATACCGGCAAATGCACTGGATCGCTCAAGTATTACCACGGTGATTGGATATCGTTCCCACGAGGATTAAAAGATTGAACAAGCAAATATCATATTAAAAGCCTAATTAGATTAAATGCACCTCATTGATGATCGGAGAGGGCAAGAGAAAATCTTGGAATCTTGCTGAGAATCTTGAGAATGCTTGAATTCTTTGGATAGTGGATCTTGAATATTGATTGAGAAAAGACAGTAATGATGAGAGTCAAGGGATTTGGAGATGCTTATGCTCTTAAGATAACCAATCTTATTTATTTATCTTGAAGTTTGCAAAGATCTTTCACGAAAAAACCTTTAATAACTGATTTCCAATTCCTTGGCTTCTCAGTTTCTCAAGCATTAATTAGGCATCCCTTTAATTAATCAAGAGATTAAGAACAAAAACTTATTTTGATTCAAATAAGATTTAAAAGTAGTCATTAGATCGAATTATATGTCACATATTCAAGCTAGTCCTGTCCAGTTAAACCTTAAAAGAAAGCATAATTTTTAAAAGTTGTTCTAATTCGAATTATATGTCACTTATTCAAAATTAGAGTGATTGAAAATCATGTATGTATCGCACACTAATTGAACCACTATTCCTAGCTGAAATCAAATAGTCATGTAAAAGAGTTTTCAAGCTTTGATTCAAATATCAAAATTTTCAATTATAATATAAGAATCCAAAAAGAATTAGCTTACTTTCTGATTCACTAATCCAAATGAAGAACGAATAACTCAAGCATGAAATATATCAAGGCAAGACATCGAAATAAAGTAAACGTAGATTAATTATCCATAGAAAATATAAACAGAGCTTCTAACCCTTTAAAAAATAAACTAATCTTATATTTAGGAGAGATAAGATAACTACTTATCTTTTGGAGAAAAAGATAAGCTATTGACTTAAATTCGAATTTAAAAATGATAATTCAAATCAAATCCTAACAACCAAATTTCTTATGCTTCTAGAGAGAATTAATAATTAATCTTCTAGATCTTCAAATCTTCTGAATGTGATTGAGGCTTTTGATGATATGGATAATTAAGTTTAGATCTTAATTATTGCATCTTGAGAGTTGGAATACGTCAGGCTTGCATTTGAGTTGTCTGGGGCGCGACGCTACTTTTTTGTGTCCCAAAGATGATGGTGGCACATGGCTGAAACTAAATGTCTACGATGAATATATGCATATCATTCTGAAGCTCTAGACGTTAGCTTTCTAATACAACTAAAACCGCCTCATTTGGACCTCTATAGCTCAAGTTATGACCACTGGAGTGCGAAGAGGTCATGGCTAGAGGACATGTACGCTAGGTGTATGTCTTTTGGGCTCTAGTTTCCCTCCATTTGGACATGCTTTTATTCCTTAGCTATGCTTTTTGGGCCATACTTTTATTTCCTTTATGCTTTCTTTGTGAAAAAGCGTTGATTCTTGCTACTTTTTAAGCTTAAAACTCCTGAAAAGATAAAAACACTATCCTAACTCCAAATATTACTTAAGATAACGTGTCATCACAACACCAAAATTAAAACTTTGCTTGTCCTCAAGCAAATAGAAAGATAAACGGGGTTTAGCTTAATAAAAAAGATTTGAAAGTCTTTTAAAATTAAGAACAAAAGTGGAGTTTATGATATTTATTTGTGGTTGCAGTTAGCTTCTCTTATCCTTCATGAATCTTGCGTATTTAGGATTAGGAATTTTCAAGAAATAAAATTCGAATTGTATTATGAGATTTCTTTTAAATTTGTATGACTTGGAGGCAGTTACTTTTTATTTGAATTAAAGAAAAGATCTTCACCATTTTTTACTCTAAGGGTTTTATCACAAGGCCATTTTTAGTGGGTTTTCCTTGGCACAATCACCCCACAAGCACGTAGGGTTTTGATCCAGACATCGATGTCCAGAGCCTCTTTGGACTTCTAAATATTTTGTCTTAAGGTAATTTTTAAATGTATTTTCAAATAATAATCTCGGTCCAGTTAGCCCAAATTACCAAGTGATAAAGCACCCTTCGGTTTACTGGCCCAAGTCTATCCTTAGAACAGAAACACCACAAGCACATAATTGGATCCTAATCATTGATGCTCAGAGCTTTGGAACTTTTGATTTTTGATCTTTCCATTTTTTTCACTGTTCCAAGGAATTGATGATCGAAATCTCATAATACTTCTTTAAATTTTTGTTCTTGAAAATTCTTTTTTTGTTTCCTCAAGATTCAAGCATTTTAGATCTCTTCAAATACAACCACATATTCTTAAGCACCTCTGCTATTTGAATAATTTAATTCATTCTCCTTATCAAGATATTCTCCATAAAAATAGTTACTGGAGGAATAAGCATTCAAATTTTAAGTTTGAGATGAGAGATGAGGGATATAATAAGAAAGATAGAGTATGCTATGTATGTAGGGAGAGGAAAACAAGGAAAGTTAAAATGGAGAAGACAAAAGTAAAGGAGAAAGAAAATAACTAACCACCAGTAGTCAGGATTTATCTTATTCTGATTTTACCCAAGTCTGTTCAATTATCATCTCTACTTCTTGTGTCGGTTCTTTATGATCCATGGTGTCACCAGCACCAAACTTAAGGGTTGACACCAAAATTATAGATTTACAAAATCTTGATGACAAGTGTAAATTATGAAAGAAACATAAGTGCATGAAGAAGAAAAGAATAAGACAGAACCTAAACAACGGGGTTCTTTTTTGTAAACATAAATTAAAAGAATGAAAATATGTATCCTACAGAGGAAGGTGAAGGGGAAGAAGAAGATGATGATGATGACTAAGACCTCTTAAATAAAAACAAGAAAAAAATACTAACCGTGGTTGGGTTTCCTCCCAACAAGCATTTCTTTATCGTCACTAGCTTGACGTTGAATCCTTTAGGTTGGTGGTTAGGGTATCTCATATCTTCCTCTAGTGCCATCTACATTGTTCGACTCCTCTTTAGCTTTAGAATCCTTGGGATATGAAGGTTATTTAAGGATTCCTTCATCCACAACTTCTTGGACTAGACTATCAAGAAAATCAATGGACATGCAATCCTCCGCTTCTTCTGATTCGCTTGGATATTATATAGCTTTAAAGACGTTAAAGACTATTTATTCTTCATGAATTCTTAATGTGAGATCTCCTCTTTCAGCATCAACAAGTGCCCGTCCAGTAGCCAAGAATGGTCTTCCTAGGATGATTGAGGCGTCCCCATCTTCTTCCATGTCAAGAACTATGGAAGCAAAAAGAAAGATGAATTTTTCGACCTTGACCAATGCATTTTCTACTATCCCATTTGGAAATTTTATTGATCAATTGGCTAGTTGTAGCAAAATCCTGGTCGATTTTATCTCCTTAATCTACAACCTCTTTACCATAGATAGGAACATTAGATTGATGCTAGCTCCTAAGTCACAAAGAGCTTTGCCAATGATGATGTCTCCAATAGTGCAAGGGATTTAAAAACTTTCCGGATCCTTTAACTTTTGTGGTAGTTTTCTTTCAATGATAGCATTGCATTCCTTTGTAAGAATTACTTTCTCATATTTTTGAAAGGATCTTTTCTTGATCAACAGTTCTTTCATAAATTTGGCATAGAGAGGCATTTGTTCAAGAGCCTCAACAAATAAAATGTTGATTTGTAACTTCTTGAATACCTCTAAGAATTTTGAAAAGTTTTTCTCTTAATCTTGTTTCTTGAGCCTTTAAGGGGATGGAATTCTTGATTCATAGAATTTTACTTTGTCTATTTTGAATTCTGTAGATCTGGGAGCTTCCTCTAAGTTCTCCTCCCTTTGTTCCTTTGGAGGGTCTTCGATTGTCTTCTTGTTTCTCTTGGGGAGCACTATATTGATCACTGTTCCACTTCTTAAGAAGATGGTCTTACATTCTTTCCTAGGGTTTGGTATGGTGTCACTAGGAAAGGAAGTAGTGCCTCTTTCTGCTAGTTGCTTAGCCACCTGTCCTACTTGTACCTCTAGATTTCTTATGGAAGCTTCTTGGTTTTTGGAGATTTCCCTTGATTCTTGCATGAAGGCCTCAGTAGCTTAAGATAGTTTCTCCATCGTAAGATCAAGAGGTGATTTTTTATGGTTGGTTGGTTGATATAAATTGCTGAAGTTTCTTTGTCCTCGGTTACTCTATCCAAAGTTGGGATGATTCCTCCAACCAAGGTTATAAGTTTTTAAAAAGGGATTGCTCTCCTCCCCCCCCTTTTGAGGAATGTCCCATGAAGTATACTTTCTCATAAAAAGGAATGGCTCCCAATGTATAAATCACATTGTTCACTTGGATGTTCTCCTCCAAACAAATCACATGAAACAAGGCTTTTGATGGCTGCTACTTGATTCTGCCTGATCTGTTTTGTGAGTGACTCTATTTGTTTGGCCATCGCCTCGCTCTGTGCTATAAGAGCATGTATGGTATCTAGTGCCATTACACCCCTTTTGGTGGCCCTTTCAAATGAATACATAAAATTGTTGGGTGCCATTGTCTCTATTAATTCCAGTGCTTCTTTTGGTGTTTTTTTTTGAAGAGATCCCCAACCAATGAGTCAATCATTGCCCTCGAGGTTTGAGAAATACCATCATAAAATGTTTAGATTTGAAGCCATTCAAGAAAAACATGATGTGGGCATCTTTTAAGTATCTCTTTATATCTTTTCCAAGCTTTACAGAGCGACTCGCCCTCTTTTGGGGAGAATGAATTGACGTCATTCCTTAATCGTGCCAGCTTTTGAGGTGGAAAGTATTTAGTTAGGAATTTACTAACTAGATCCTCGTATGAAGTGATATTGCCCAAGGGTTGTGATTAGAGCCTTTGTGTGGCTCTGTCCCTTAGAGAAAAGGGAAATAGTCTTAGTCAGATGGCTTCGGGGCTAACTCTATTACTTTTCATAGTGCCACACAGCTGCAGAAAATTTGCTATGCGGATGTTCAGATCTTCTTAAGGACTGCCTTCGAATTGATCTCTTTGTACTAGTTGGATGAGTGAAGGCTTGAGTTCAAAGTTATTTTCTTGAACTATAGGCTTTACTATGATGTCTCCACAATTGTAAGAGGTAGGTGTGTTGTAATTTCTAAGGGTCCTTCTTGCATTGTTTTGATCGTCTACCATTCTTTCTTCTTCTTGTCTCCTGGCTCTTGCTTTCTTTCTTAAGCGGAATAAAGTTAAATCTGTCTCGAGATCGTACTGGAGTGCAGAATATCCTCCTTCTTGCATGTAAGACAATAATTAAAGCAAGATTAAACACACCTTATAGAATAAAGAGGAGAAATAAGTAATTTAAATAGAATAAGGAACTAAAAAAACGTTAAAAGAAAATAGCAAGATTGTGAGAACCGAACCGGTTAATGAACCGGTGAAGTGACTGGTTCAATAGTTTAATGGTTCATTGGTCCAATCGGGGTCGAACTGTGGTTGAACCGGTTTATTTAAATATACAATAAAATTATTAAACTTCAATATATAATTTTAAATATTTAAATTTAATGACTTCTATACTAATAAAATTTAAAATTTCATAATTTCACACAATAAATTATCCATAATTTATCATTAAAAGTTCATAATCAACTTCAAATATAAAAATTTATAACTTTAAATGAATTCTCAAACAAGCAATTGGATTTAAAAAATGAGAATTTCTTGCATCAATTAATTTACATAGGTTTTTCTATGTGGCATTATAGATTCCACTCCTTTCCCATTTCGTACAACAAGAAATATAAAAATGGTATGTAAAGTGGCACCTATTAACATACCACAGCAAACACAAACAACCAAGATGAGACTCTTAATATTTGAGGCACAAGAAGGTGATTACCATTACAATACACCAAATTGAACTTATCCTTATCCTGTTAGATGTGAATAGATTATAAAACAAACACCACCATGGTATCTTGTCGTATACCATAAACTAACTAAACAAACTAGCATTAAAGTAACATAGAACAGAACATCATTTTCAACTTGCACAAACTTTGCCTAAATAAATGAAACAAAACAATGATCCGATTATAACTTATATTGTCAGTCACTAAAAGACGAACATGAATCCCAATCAGAAACTAGATGCATTCAGTATTTTAGATGAAAGGGTACCATTGAATTAGATTCACTATATCCTAAAAGAAAACTAAAGGTTGGAACTTTAAGTGTAAAACCTCAAGAAACCACTATTTTATGGTTTATCTTGTGCTCAATTGAGTGGTTTCATCAAGTCTTTGCCCACTTATTCATACAAATTACATGATTCTACAATTCCTTCCTAGTTTTGTTCCATGATTGAAAACTTGCTTTCTAAGCCTTTAATTTGTGTATTTTAAATCATTCTTTATACCATTTGATACCGTGATCTGTGTGTTCAGTGTTTTCAGGCTTTATAGGGCAGGAATGGCTTAGAGGATGGAGAGGAAGCTTGCAAAAATGGAAGGAGCATAAGAAATAAAGGAGACAACCAGCGAGCATCGGTGCGCACGCATGGCTCACACGTGCGCGTGATCTTGAGATTTTATAGTGACGCGTGCGCATACTTGACGCGTACGCGTGGATTGGAGTTCTGCAAGACGACGCGTACGCGTGCATGATGCGTACGCATGACACGCGAAGATGACCAGTGATGCGTATGCGTGACTAACGCGTACGCGTGACATGCGCGATCTGCAGAAATAACAAAAAATGCTGGGGGTGATTTCGGGCCGAGTTTTGACCCAGTTTCTGGCCCAGAAACACAGACTAGAGCCAGGGAACATGCAGAGACTCAACACACATTCTCATTAGCATAGTTTTAGTTATAGATCTGAATCTATAGAGAAAAATTACTCTTCCTCTAGGTTTTCTTTACATTCATAAATTTCTAGTTTTATGCTTTTGCTTTTGGATATTGAGAAGAGTCATCACCTCCGTTGAAGTTACTATTCTAGTTTGTTTTCTTATTCCCTTACTATTCCATATTCTTAATTCTTGTTTAGAGATACAATTGGATTGTTTTTAGAATTTATTAATGCAAGAGGTACTTTTCTATTTAAATTTTATTATTTGTTTAATTGCTTCCAATTGATTTTAATTACTATGTTCCCTTTTTACTTCTCTTATAAAACAACGAAGATGGTATTCATGTTGACAGAGTAGACTCCCAACTTGACTTGGGGGTTGATTAAAAGGAGACCCTTGAGTTGGAATGCTCAAGTGATTAGTTAAATTAGAAGTTGTTGGCTAACTCTCTAGTCTCTGACTCTAATCCTTCCTAAGGAGAGGATTAGGACTTTAAAATTTCATAATTTCACACAATAAATTATCCATAATTTATCATTAAAAGTTCATAATCAACTTCAAATATAAAAATTTATAACTTTAAATGAATTCTCAAACAAGCAATTGGATTTAAAAAATGAGAATTTCTTGCATCAATTAATTTACATAGGTTTTTCTATGTGGCATTATAGATTCCACTCCTTTCCCATTTCGTACAACAAGAAATATAAAAATGGTATGTAAAGTGGCACCTATTAACATACCACAGCAAACACAAACAACCAAGATGAGACTCTTAATATTTGAGGCACAAGAAGGTGATTACCATTACAATACACCAAATTGAACTTATCCTTATCCTGTTAGATGTGAATAGATTATAAAACAAACACCACCATGGTATCTTGTCGTATACCATAAACTAACTAAACAAACTAGCATTAAAGTAACATAGAACAGAACATCATTTTCAACTTGCACAAACTTTGCCTAAATAAATGAAACAAAACAATGATCCGATTATAACTTATATTGTCAGTCACTAAAAGACGAACATGAATCCCAATCAGAAACTAGATGCATTCAGTATTTTAGATGAAAGGGTACCATTGAATTAGATTCACTATATCCTAAAAGAAAACTAAAGGTTGGAACTTTAAGTGTAAAACCTCAAGAAACCACTATTTTATGGTTTATCTTGTGCTCAATTGAGTGGTTTCATCAAGTCTTTGCCCACTTATTCATACAAATTACATGATTCTACAATTCCTTCCTAGTTTTGTTCCATGATTGAAAACTTGCTTTCTAAGCCTTTAATTTGTGTATTTTAAATCATTCTTTATACCATTTGATACCGTGATCTGTGTGTTCAGTGTTTTCAGGCTTTATAGGGCAGGAATGGCTTAGAGGATGGAGAGGAAGCTTGCAAAAATGGAAGGAGCATAAGAAATAAAGGAGACAACCAGCGAGCATCGGTGCGCACGCATGGCTCACACGTGCGCGTGATCTTGAGATTTTATAGTGACGCGTGCGCATACTTGACGCGTACGCGTGGATTGGAGTTCTGCAAGACGACGCGTACGCGTGCATGATGCGTACGCATGACACGCGAAGATGACCAGTGATGCGTATGCGTGACTAACGCGTACGCGTGACATGCGCGATCTGCAGAAATAACAAAAAATGCTGGGGGTGATTTCGGGCCGAGTTTTGACCCAGTTTCTGGCCCAGAAACACAGACTAGAGCCAGGGAACATGCAGAGACTCAACACACATTCTCATTAGCATAGTTTTAGTTATAGATCTGAATCTATAGAGAAAAATTACTCTTCCTCTAGGTTTTCTTTACATTCATAAATTTCTAGTTTTATGCTTTTGCTTTTGGATATTGAGAAGAGTCATCACCTCCGTTGAAGTTACTATTCTAGTTTGTTTTCTTATTCCCTTACTATTCCATATTCTTAATTCTTGTTTAGAGATACAATTGGATTGTTTTTAGAATTTATTAATGCAAGAGGTACTTTTCTATTTAAATTTTATTATTTGTTTAATTGCTTCCAATTGATTTTAATTACTATGTTCCCTTTTTACTTCTCTTATAAAACAACGAAGATGGTTGATGCACGAAAACTTGTCTCTCAACAGATTTCCCTCGGCAAGTATACCGAATTATCGTCAAGTAAAAACTCACAATAGAGTGAGGTCGAATCCCACAGGAATTGATTGGTCAAGCAACTTGAATTGGAGGAATGTTCTAGTTGAGCTAAGCAGAATTTGATTTGAGAATTGCAGGAAATTAAATGGCGGAAAAGTAAATGGCAGAAAATGTAAATGCTGGAAATAAAGAGCTGAATATAAATGACGGAAAGTAAATTGCAGAATCTTAAATGGGGAATGGGGAATTTAGCATGAAAGTAAATGGCAGAAAGTAAAGAGAATGGGTAAGATCAGAAATGGGGGATTCATTGGGCTTAGGAGATGTTGCATTCTCCGGATCAAGTTCATTTTCATATCTTCTTCAATTAATGCATTCATTGATCTCCTTGGCAATCTTAAGTGATTGAATTCCAATTCCTTGGTAATTCAATCTCTCAAATCTTGATCAATAGCCAATTCCTTGGTCTAATTGCTCATGAGAAGAGATGAAGTATGGCCACTGATTGTACCACATGTATTTCCAAATCAAAGTATTGGGAGAATTATATGTCACCATATCCGCCCAACCCCTAATTTGGTCCAACATGAGAAAGCATTTCTAGCATGATCCCTTCATTCCTCTTCCAAGGTTCCGAAGAGATCCAAGTATGAATAGCTTCTTTTCCAAGACAACTACCCAATTGGATGAAGATTGAAAGCTTTCTAGTAAAATCAAGAGAAAAGAAAGAAGAAGAATAATGAAAACTATTATTGATCCATCAAATTACAACAGAGCTCCCTAACCTAATGAAAGAGGTTTAGTTGTTCATAGCTCTGGGAATGGAAAACAAAGATGGAGAATGCATTCTGAAAGTAAAACTAGAAGTTGCAGAGAAAGTAAAATTATACAGAGAGTAGTTCTCTCAATCCAAAAAGCTTTTCTCTAGTTCAAAACTACTCCTATTTATACTACTCTTCTGATCTTCTAGTTGGCTCTTCAAGTCTTGGATATGGGCCTTTGCATCTAGAGTTGAAGCAGTTATCATCTTTAGTGGGCTCAGCTTCACTTGTAGAGAAAGTGTGCAGTAGGCATGGACTTTAGCTTAGGGCTTTAGTGGTGTTAACGTTAAGTGAAAATGTGGGGTCGAGAACGTTAGTGACAATCACCTTTTTCACTAATGTTCCTAACCCAAAATGGTCCACGTTAACTTCAACGTTAGTGGCACTAACGTGACCACTAACGTTGCCTCTTGGCCCTTCGTAAACGTTACTGGGGTTTACCTTTCCCAATAACGTTGAGAGTACCCCTTTCTCCCTACGTTAGAGTTCACGTTAGTATTGTTAACGTGACCTTTAACGTAGGCTTGCCAAATTTTCGAGAGCGTTAGTGACACCTACCTTTTTCACTAACGCTCCAAAATGCCCCTTTCCCACGTTAGTGCCTCACGTTAATTACATTAACGTGACCACTAACGTGGTCGTCCAATATGTCATTAAATTCATGCATAATTCTCATGAAATCATATAAAATTCACAATGTTTGCTTGAATCAAGATGTAAGTGAAATTCTACCCAAAACTTGCTTATTTCCTAAGAAAATGCATGAAACTATCCTAAAACAGTAAAGAAAAGGTCAGTGAAACTGGCCGAAATGCCCTGGCATCACAACACCAAACTTAAAGTTTGCTTGTCCCTAAGCAAGTACTAAAACATGAGAATGATGAATGAAATGACAAGAGGAATGAATCATTATTGTGGAAGTCATGTCCTTGGTTTTAGGGGGTTTTATGCATAGCAACTTAGGTTCATTCCTTTACTGGCTTTCAGACCTTTATCATGCCCTGGAATACTCACTTGATTGCACCCTTTGAGACTTTTATTTATTGATCCCTTTGTCTTTTCAAGGTTTATTGCATCCTTAGGCTAAGTGCTCTGTGAGGGGGCGACTTTTTAAAATAAGCTTTCAGCCAACACTCTCGAACTAGTTGGTTCAAGGTGCTAGGTGTTGAAACACCCCTAAGGACTTACTCCCTCAAGTCTTTCTCCCCCACACATGCACACCACAGGCACATGGTTTGTTATTTTCTTTCCTTGAGGCCTTGGTGTCCAACACCTCTTTGGGTTACTAAATGTTCTGTAGCAAGGTTGCTCTTGATAGTGGATTTTCAGTTGATAATCCTGGGTTAGTTAACCCAAGTTACCAAGTGATGAAGAACTCCTAAGAACTTATTCATCCAAGCAGATCCTTGGTACAAGAGCACCACAGACACATCCCTCAAGATTCAAGCCCTTGGTGCCTAACCTTATTTCTTATTACTTTTCTTTCTTTTTCAATTCTTATTGTTCTTTTCCTTTTTCTTATTAGGATCTTGTTATTTAGCTAGTCTCATGGGGTGTGTTTCAATCATATGACTTCAGGACAGATAGGTGCCTTCCTACCTTGTTGGTGAACCAACTTAGCTAAGTGATTACTACACCACAAGCTTAAGAACCTACTCCACAAATGATCTGGGTGCCAGATGGAGGTCGTGCCTTCTCTTTGCCTTTTCTTTATAAATCTTGGCATTTTCATAGGCTTGAGATCTAAACTCCTCCATTTCCTGCAGCTGCAAGACCTTCTTTTCACCAGCAGCAACGCTATCAAAATTTAGTAGCTTGAGAGCCCAGAGGGCTTTGTGTTCCAGCTCCAATGGTAAATGACAAGCTTTTCCATACACCAGTTGATATGGGGACATCCCGATTGGTATTTTGAATGCCGTTCTGTATGCCCAAAGAGCATCATCCAGCTTCTTCGACCAATCCTTTCTTGATGCTCCTACAGGATAAAAGAACAAAATTAATAAGATTGAAAGTTGGCGGCAAATATTGGAAAAGTGGGATAACTACTTTTCCAAAAGAAGAAAAAAACCAAAAAAAATTTTGTTTGTTTTTTTTTTAATTAACTAAGTGCTATTCATGAATGCAAACCAACTGACTAATTAAATGCCCATATATACAACATTGGTGACACCAAACTTAGTTTGTGGTCATGTGGTGTAAAAAGAATTGTTCAAGGTGCTAAGAGTGACATGCTATGAGTTGCATTCATGTTCTCTTAGTGTGCCTTGAACACCAAACTTGTTCTCCACTATATGTTGCATAAAAGGATTCATTCAAGGATATATCAAAGCTGATTTGGAATTCATGAACCTTGCATTATTAATTACTTTAAAAGCATATAAAACATGGGTTTTCTCCCATGAAGCGCTTCTTTAGCGTCACTAGCTTGACGTTCTGCCCTTTGTCAGGATGGTTGGTAATGCTTCAGATCTTCCCCTCTTGTAGTAAACCTATATCCATTGGCTTCATCAAGGATCTCTACATGTTCTAGGGAGAGAACTTTGTTGATGGTGAAAACCTTAGGTAGCTGAGATGGGATGGTGGGGAGATGAGGTGGGATATCTAGGAAGTAAGCTGAGATCACTTTATCCCCTGGAGAGAAATCCTCTGTAGGAATCTTCTTGTTTCTCCACCTCCTTGGTGCCTTCTTCTTTGTTCCTTTTGATGTTGCCCTGCTCTTTGTGACTTCTTCTTTCAAGAAAATTTTGTTGCTGGTCTCATATGACTCTGGTGGTTTAGGTTCCTCCTGATCTTCCTTGGGCTGTGACAACTGCCGATTATCTTGTTCCTCAACCAAAGGGGTTCCCAGGTGTACATCTTGTGCTTCAATGCTTGTTTCTTCCACCAGTGCTTTGTCGTGCTCTCCCCTTGGTTCGTTGCTTTTCTGATCTGCTTCTTGTGAGGGTTTGAAGACATTGAATGCGAGTTGTTCATCATGTATCCTCAATATTAGCTCTCCTCGCTCAACATCTATGAGCGCTCTGGCTGTAGCTAGGAATGGTCTTCCCAATATGATTGGGTGAAGGTGACTCTCTTCCATTTCTACTATGACAAAGTCTGTGGGAAGGAAATAGTTCCCAACCTTCACTAACACGTTTTCCACCACTCCTACTGCTTGTTTTTGAGTTTTGTCAGCCAGCCTGATGACTACATCTGTGGGCATTAGCTCATTGATCTGCAGCTTCTTCATAAGGGATAAAGGCATTAAGTTGATGCTTGCTTCCAAATCACAGAATCCCTTATCAAACATTGTTTCTCCTATGGCACAGGAGATGTGAAAACTCCCTGGGTCCTTCCTTTTTGTAGGCATCTCTGGTTGAATGAGAGCACTGCACTCCTTATTCATCACTATTGTTTGCCCTCCTTTGAGTGAGCTTTTCTTGGTCAGCAGCTCCTTCATATACTTAATGTATGAGGGCATTTGTTGGAGGGCCTTGATGAATGGTATGTTTACATGGAGAGATGCAAACATGTCAAGAAACCTTGAGTATATTCTCTTTTCTACACCACCCTTGAGTCTTTGGGAAAAAGGTGCATAGAGTCTCAGCAGCTCCTTCTGTGAAATTTTGATTTCTTGGTGATCCTCTTCCTGTTTCTCTACTGATGTATCTCCAGGTTGTTCTAATGGTTTGTTCGGCTCTTCCTCAGTCCCCTTATCACTTATAGTGACCATCTTGCAATCTTCCCATCTGACCTTCTTTGCTTCACCTCTCGGGTTCTTCTCTGTGTCACTTGGGAAGCTATCAGTAGGTTTGGGAATCTTCTCAGAGAGGTATCCCACTTGAAATTCCAGCCTCTTGATGGTGTCTCCCTGGTTCTTGATATTAGCTCGCACCTCCTCCTTGAACACTTTGTTATCTTGGATTTCCTTACATATGCCTTCAAGTAGAGTCTCAATCCTTGATAGTCTTTCTTCCGATGATGGTGAGTTGAGATTGGAGGGATGAGAAGGGCCATTTTGGCTTTGGTATGGATGTTGAGGTGTGTTGTTAGGTGGGTGCTGATATTATCTCTGTGTGGAATGTTGGTGAGCTACATTGTTGTTGGGGTTGTGGCGTCTCTGATCTTGTCCTTGGTCTTGTTGATTTCCCCACCCAAAGTTTAGGTGATTCCTCCAACCAGGATTATAGGTTTTGGAGTATGGGTCATAGTTCTGCCTAGGTGAATTTCCAATGTAGTTGGCTTGTTCCTGATCACCCTCTGCTTCTTCATTCACTCCTTCTTGAGCTGCTGTTGAGGTGGTGATTACTGCTACTTGATTCCTCTCCATCTTCTTGGTAAGGTCAACCAGCTGCTTGGTGATCATCTTATTTTGAGCTAGCAGTGCATCCACGTTGTTCAGCTCCATCACTCCTCTAGTGTTGCCTTTTTCAGAAGCATAGAAGTAGTCATTTTCAGCTACAGTCTCAATGACATCTATGGCATCTTCAATGGTCTTCTTCTTGTTCAGAGATCCCCCGGATGAGTGGTCTACTGCCTTCTTTGATTCATAAGAAAGACCTTCATAGAAAATGTGTAACTGCACCCATTCATTGAACATATCTGGCGGGCACCTTCTTGTCAAGTCTTTAAATCTCTCCCATGCTTCGTAGAGAGTCTCACCATCCTGTTGCCTGAAAGTTTGAACTTCAGCTCTCAACCTGTTGATTCTTTGAAGAGGATAGAATCTCGTCAAGAACTTGTTCACCACATCTTCCCAGGTTGTTAAGCTCTCCTTTGGGAAGGATTCCAGCCATTTAGATGCCTTATCCTTGAGTGAGAAGGGGAATAGAATCAGTCTGTAGGTGTCAGGATGAACACCATTAGACTTTACAGTATCACATATCCTCAGGAAGGTGGTTAGATGTTGATTGGGATCTTCTTGAACACTTCCTCCGAATGAACAGTTGTTCTGAACAAGGGTGATGAGCTGTGGCTTTAGTTCAAAGTTGTTGGCATGTATGGTTGGCTTTTGGATGCTACTTCCACAGTTTCCTGGGTTTGGATTGATGTAAGATCCCAGGACTCTTCTCTCTTGCCCAGCATGATTGATGAGCGGATATTTTATACGCTTTTTGGGGTTAATTTCATATAGTTTTTAGTATGTTTTAGTTAGTTTTTAGTTTATTTCCATTAGTTTTTAGGAAAAATTCATATTTCTGGACTTTACTATGAGTTGTATGTTTTTCTGTAATTTTAGGTATTTTTCTGGCTGAAATTGAGGGAGCTGAGCAAAAATCTGATTTAGGCTGAAAAAGGACTGCTGATGCTGTTGGATTCTGACCTCCCTGCACTCAAAGTGGATTTTCTGGAGCTACAGAACTCGAAATGGCGCCCTTCCAATTGCGTCGGAAAGTAGACATCCAGGGCTTTCCAGCAATATATAATAGCCCATACTTTGCTCAAGAATAGACGACGTAAACTGGCGTTCAACGCCAGTTTTCTGCCCAATTCTGGCGTCCAGCGCCAGAAAAGGAACAAAAGTTAGAGTTCAACGCCACAAAAGGATCCAAAACTGGCGTTGAACGCCCAAAACAGCCTTATGCACGTGAGAAGCTTAAGTCTCAGCCCCAGCACACACCAAGTGGTCCCCAGAAGTGGATCTCTACACCATCTGTCATAGTCTACTCACTTTTTGTAAACCTAGGCTACTAGTTTAGTATTTAAACAACTTTTAGAGACTTATTTTGTATCTCATGACATTTTAGATCTGAACTTTGTCCTCTTTGACGGCATGAGTCTCTAAACTCCATTGTTGGGGGTGAGGAGCTCTGCTGTGTCTCGATGAATTAATGCAAGTATTTCTGTTTTCCACTCAAACACGCTTGTTCCTATCTAAGATGTTCAATCGCGCTTAACTGTGATGAAGGTGATGATCCGTGACACTCATCACCTTCCTCAAACCATGAACGTGTGCCTGACAACCACCTCCATTCTATATCCGATTGAATGAATATCTCTTAGATTCCTTAATCAGAATCTTTGTGGTATAAGCTAGAACTGATGGCGGCATTCATGAGAATCCGGAAAGTCTAAACCTTGTCTGTGGTATTCCGAGTAGGATTCTGGGATTGGATGGCTGTGATGAACTTCAAACTCACGAGTGCTGGGTGTAGTGACAGACGCAAAAGGATAGCAGATCCTATTCCGGTGTGACTGAGAACCTGCAGATGATTAGCCGTGCGGTGACAGCGCACTTGGAATCTTTTCACTGGAAGGATGGATGGTAGCCATTGACAACGGTGATCCACCTACACACAGCTTGCCATAGGAGGACGTGCGTGCGTAAATCAGAAGACAGAGGAAAGCAGAAATTCAGAAGACAAAGCATCTCCAAAACTCCAACATATTCTCCATTACTGCATAACAAATAACTTTTAATTCATGCTCTCCTGTTTATTCGCAATTCAACTGATAAACATAATTGACTTCCTGACTAAGATTTACAAGGTAACCATAGATTTCTTCAAACCAACAATCTCCGTGGGATTCGACCCTTACTCACGTAAGGTATTACTTGGACGACCCAGTGCACTTGCTGGTTAGTGGTACGAGTTGTGAAAAGTGTAATTCACAATTCGTGCACCAAGTTTTTGGCGCTGTTGCCGGGGATTGTTCGTGTTTGGACAACTAACGGTTTATTTTGTTGCTTAGATTAGGAAAAATTTCTCTTTTTGTTTAGAGTCTCGTATTATTGTCGTGCTAAAACTTTAGAATCCTTATTTTGTTGTTAAAATCTTTTTCAAAAATAATTTTTCTATTAAATCCTGTGCCAAATTTTAAGTTTGGTGTTTTCTTGTTGATTTCTCTGTGTTTTTCGAAAATTTTAGTTTGGTTTTCTAAAAATTTTTTAAGTTTGGTGTTCTTCCTTCATGTTCTTGTGTTCTTGTGAGTCTTCAAAGGGTTAGTTGTGCGGAGTTGTGAAAAGTGTAATCACAATTTCGTGCACCAAGTTTTTGGTGCTATTGCCGGGGATTGTTCGAGTTTGGACAACTGAAGGTTTTATTTTGTTGCTTAGATTAGGAAAAATTTCTTTTTTTTTGTTTAGAGTCTCTTATTATTGTTGTGTTAAAATTTTAGAATCCTTATTTTCTTATTAAAATCTTTTTCAAAAATAATTTTTCTATTAGATCCTGTGCCAAACTTTAAGTTTGGTGTTTTCTTGTTAATTTTTCTTAAAATTTTCGAAAATTTATTTTGGTTTTCAAAAAAATTTTAAGTTTGGTGTTCTTCCTTCATGTCCTTGTGTTCTTGTGAGTCTTCAAAGTGTTCTTGAGTTTTTCTTGTGTCTTGATCTTAAAATTTCTAAGTTTGGTGTTCCTTGGTATTTTCCCTCCAAAATTTTCGAAAATAAGGAGCATTAGATCTAAAAATTTTAAATCTTGTGCTATCTTATTGTTTTTCTCTTTCCTCTTAAAAATCAAAAATATCTTTTCTCTCTATTTTAAAAAAAAAAACAAATTTTCGAAATATATTTCTAAAATTCGGATTTTTATTTAAAAATTAAAATTTTTTTTTTAAAAAATCATCATATCCTTTTCAAAACTTCCTAACCACTTTCTCTCTCCTCAGTTTTTCGAAAATCTTCACTCAATTTTTATTTATTTTATTTTAATTCATTTCATTTTCGAAATAAATATATAAATAAATAAATAAAAATATTTTTTCTATTTTGCATCATCTCCCTTTCTCCATCATGGACCTAAGCGGAAATGAACAGTCCAGGAGGACTCTGGGGTCATATTCTAACCCCTCTACTGCTTTATATGGGAGTAGTATCTGCATACCCTCCATTGGAGTCAGTAACTTTGAGTTGAATCCTCAGCTCATTATCATGGTGCAGCAAAGTTGCCAGTATTCCGGTCTTCCACAGGAAGTACCTACAGAGTTTCTGACACAGTTTTTACAAATTGCTGACACAGTACATGATAAAAAAATAGATCAGGATGTCTACAGACTATTACTGTTTCCATTTGCTGTAAAAGATCAAGCTAAGAGGTGGTTGAATAACCAACCTAAGGTCAGCATAAGGACATGGAAACAGCTGACAGAAAAATTCCTGAATCAATATTTTCCTCCAAAAAGGATGACACAGCTAAGGCTGGACATCCAAGGCTTTAAACAAGGAGATAATGAATCTCTTTATGATGCCTGGGAGAGATACAGAGAGATGCTTCGAAAATGCCCCTCTGAAATGTTTTCAGAGTGGGTTCAGTTAGACATCTTCTACTATGGGCTTACAGAAGGAGCTCAGATGTCTCTAGATTACTCAGCTGGTGGATCTATCCACATGAGAAAGACAGTTGAAGAGGCTCAAGAGCTCATTGATACAGTTGCCAGGAATCAGCATCTGTACCTAAGCAGCAACCCTTCCATGAATGAAGAGATTAAAACAGTAACTGCTGAACTCAGTCCTGTAAAACAAGCTGCTGAATTCAATCAGCAATTGGACTTTCTAACAAATCAGCTAGCCGAATTTAAAGATAGGTTACAAGAGACAAGGATGGCTAATATACATATGGACGAACAGTTTAAGCAAACAAAGCAGCAGCTGTCAAGGCAAATAGCAGAAGAATGCCAAGCAGTTCAACTAAGAAGTGGGAAAACATTAAATACCCCACCTCAAGGCAGCAAAAAGTTAAGAAATGAGCAAACCACCCAAAATTCACCTGAGGACAGTGAGAGCCCAGGGAAAAATAATTCTGGCACTAAAATGCCAGAAAATTGGTGGAAGGCTGGCGCTGAACGCCCAGACCATGCCCAAAACAGGCGTTCAACGCCAGAAACAAGGCAAAACTGGCGTTCAACGCCAGAAATGGGCAAGGATCTGGCGTTGAACGCCCAAAATGGGCAAGATCTGGCGCTGAGCGCCCAAAATGGGCACAGTTCTGGCGTTCAGACGCCAGGAGCAGACAAGGAGCTGGCATCCAGTTTCACTCCAGCTTCTAACTCTGGCACTCAATTGCCAGTGAGGGATCAGACACACACAAATGCTGATAACAACCCCTCTAAAAAGGCTTCTTCAACCACTTCTGTAGGCAATAAACCTGCAGCAACTAAGGTTGAAGAATATAAAGCCAGGATACCTTATCCTCAAAAACTCCGGAAAGAGGAGCAGGATAAGCAATTTGCTCGCTTTGCAGATTATCTCAGGACTCTTGAAATAAAGATTCCATTTGCAGAAGCACTTGAGCAAATACCTTCTTATGCCAAGTTCATGAAAGAGATCTTGAGTCATAAAAAGGATTGGAGAGAAACAGAAAGAGTTTTCCTCACTGAAGAATACAGTGCAGTCATTCTGAAGAGCTTTCCTGAAAAGCTTAAAGACCCTGGGAGTTTTCTGATACCATGCATATTAGAAGATAACTGCACCTTGTATGCTCTCTATTTTCTCTGATATGGTGGAAAAATTTCTGGAAGTTTTCATGGATGACTTCTCAGTATATGGAGACTCATTCAGCTCCTGTCTTGATCACCGGAAACTTGTTTTGAAAAGATGCCAAGAGACCAACCTAGTTTTAAACTGGGAAAAGTGTCACTTCATGGTGACTGAAGGAATTGTCCTTGGGCATAAAATCTCAAACAAGGGAATAGAGGTGGATCAAGCAAAAATAGAGGTAATTAAAAAATTACCACCACCTGCCAATGTTAAGGCAATCAGAAGCTTTCTGGGGCATGCAGGATTCTATAGGAGGTTTATAAAGGATTTTTCAAAAATTGCAAAACCTCTAAGCAATCTACTAGCTGCTGACACGCCATTTGTGTTTAACACAGAGTGCCTGCAGGCGTTTGAAATGCTGAAAGCTAAGCTGGTCACAGCACCAGTCATTTCTGCACTAGACTGGACGTTACCATTTGAGCTAATGTGTGATGCCAGTGATCATGCCATTGGTGCAGTATTGGGACAGAGGCATGACAAGCTTCTGCATGTCATTTATTATGTCAGTCGCGTTCTAAATGATGCACAGAAAAATTACACAACCACAGAAAAAGAATTACTTGCAGTGGTTTACGCCATTGACAAGTTCAGATCATACTTAGTAGGATCAAAAGTGATTGTGTATACTGACCATGCTGCTCTTAAATATCTACTCACAAAGCAAGATTCACAACCCAGGCTCATCAGATGGGTATTGCTTCTGCAAGAGTTTGATATAGAAATAAGAGACAGAAAAGGGACAGAGAACCAAGTGGCTGATCATCTGTCCCGACCACAGAAAAAGAATTGCTTGCAGTGGTTTATGCCGTTGACAAGTTCAGGTCATACTTAGTAGGATCAAAAGTGATTGTGTATATTGATCATGCTGCTCTTAAATATCTACTCACAAAGCAAGATTCAAATCCCAGGCTCATTAGATGAGTGTTGCTTCTGCAAGAGTTTGATATAGAAATAAGAGACAGAAAAGGGACAGAGAACCAAGTGGCTGATCATCTATCACGGATAGAGCCAGTAGAAGGGACGCCCCTCCCCTCTCTTGAGATCTCTGAGACGTTTCCAGATGAGCACTTGTTTGCCATTCAGGAAACACCATGGTTTGCCGATATTGCAAACTATAAAGCTGCAAGGTTCATACCCAAGGAGTACAACAGGATACAGAAGAAAAAATTAATTACTGATGCAAAGTACTACTTGTGGGATGAACCTTATCTCTTTAAGAGATGTGCAGACGGAATTATCCGTAGGTGTGTGCCTAGAGAAGAAGCACAGAGGATCCTGTGGCATTGCCACGGATATCAATATGGAGGCCATTTCGGAGGTGAGCGAACAGCCACCAAGGTCCTCCAATGTGGCTTCTATTGGCCCACACTCTATAAAGATTCCTGAGAGTTTGTACGTAACTGTGATAGTTGCCAAAGAGCTGGTAATCTGCCTCATGGTTACGCCATGCCTCAATAGGGAATCTTGGAAATTGAGTTGTTTGACGTATGGGGAATTGACTTCATGGGACCTTTCTCACCGTCATACTCAAACACTTATATTCTGGTAGCAGTTAACTATGTATCAAAATGGGTTGAGGCCATTGCCACACCCACCAATGATACTAAAACAGTGCTGAAGTTCCTCCAGAAACATATCTTTAGCAGGTTTGGTGTCCCTAGAGTACTCATCAGTGATGGGGGCACTCACTTCTGCAATAAACAGCTTTACTCTGCCATGGTTCGGTATGGGATTCGCCACAAGGTGGCTACTCCATATCATCCACAAACCAATGGGTAAGCTGAAGTCTCTAACAGAGAATTAAAGAGAATCCTGGAACGGACAGTAAATACCTGTAGAAAGGATTGGGCACGGAGCTTGGATGATGCTCTGTGGGCTTACAGGACAGCATTCAAGACCCCTATAGGGACCTCTCCATACCAACTTGTGTATGGTAAGGCATGTCACCTACCCGTGGAACTGGAACATAAGGCCTACTGGGCAACCAGATTCCTAAACTTTGATGCCAAATTAGCAGGAGAAAAACGATTGCTCCAGCTAAACGAGCTAGAGGAATTCAGATTCACAGCTTTCGAAAATGCCAAGCTTTATAAAGAAAAATAAAAAAAAATGGCATGACAGAAACTGTCATCTAGAATCTTTGAACCAGGACAGAAAGTCCTGTTGTTTAACTCTAGACTCAGGAAACGCCAGTAATGGCAGCAGCTGGGCGTTGAACGCCCAGGAGAGCAGCAATTGGGCGCTGAACGCCCAAAACAGGCAGTGTTTGGGCGTTCAAACGCCAGGATGGCAGGGAGGAGACAAAACTCGTTTTTATTCAAAACTTTTCATTCCAACCTTGATTTTCTTACTTCATTTCATGATTTCTTACATAAACATGTTAAGAACCCTGATTTCTAAATTCCATAATTTTTAAAAACCCTACCACTAAAAATATCAAATGTATTTTAATCCATAAGCACCAGGCATCTTTGCAAATTCAATCCAACTCTTTTCAAAATTGTTTACAAATCTATCTTTTTCAACTCATCAATATCTTTTTCAAAACCTCCACTTTATCTTTTTCAAAAATTAAATCTATCTTTCTCAAAAATCTTTCATATCCTCTCAATTTTAAACTATATCTTCTCTTATCATATCTTCTATCTTATCTTTTCCAAATAAATCTTTTTATCATATCTTTATCTCTTTTTTTTCGAAAACCCACCCTCCCCCCTTATAAATTTGAGTTCGGCCTCCCATCAACAATTGCACCTAGCTCTCCTTCTATCCCTCTCCTTTCTTTTCTTTTGCTTGAGGACAAGCAAACCTCTAAGTTTGGTGTGTTTATCCGCGATCACTAAGATCATGGCTCCCAAAGGAAAACAACCCACTCCAAGAGGCAAGAAAGAGAGCGTTCCAAAACCACTTTAGAATCAAGGGAAGTTCTTATCTAAAGAACATTCGGACCATTATAACAAAATAATGGGTCTGAGATCAGTAATCCCGGAAGTTAGATTCGATCTGAAAGAAGATGAATATCCGGAGATCCAGGAGCAAATTCGAATCAGGAATTGGGAAGTCCTAGCTAATCCTGAAACAAAAGTGGGAAGGAATATGGTCCAGGAGTTCTATGCTAATATGTGGCAGACTGACAAGCAAAAACTATCCGGAACTGCTTTCTATGAATATCGGACCATGGTCAGAGGAAAGATTGTTCATACCACCCCTGACAAGATCAGAGAGATCTTAAAGCTACCTCAGCTGAAAGATGATCCAGACTCCTTCAACAGGAGAATGATGAGAGCAGACAAGGGCCTGGATAAGATTCTAGAGGACATATGTATCCCTGGAGCCAGGTGGACCACCAACACAAAGGGTGTCCCAAATCAACTCAAGAGAGAAGATCTCAAACCAGTCGCCAGAGGATGGCTGGACTTCATTGGGCATTCTCTGTTACCTACTAGCAACCATTTTGAAGTCATAGTTAAAAGAGCAGTGATGATCCATTGCATCATGATGGGAAAAGAAGTGGAAGTTCATCAGCTGATCTCAGCTGAACTCTACAAAATTGCTAACAAAAATTCTAAAGAAGCCAGGTTGGCTTATCCAAACGTGATTTCTCTGCTCTGCAAGGACGCTGGAGTAAGGATGGGAATAACTGAGTACATCTCAGTTGAGAAGCCAATCACCAAGGCATCAATGGAAAAACAACAAGCACAGGATGATCCCATCAAGAAGAAAACGCAGGAATTTCTCCCAGAAATCCCTCAATCTGAATATTGGGAGTATCTTGAGACGTCTGTTACCAAGATACGGGAAGCTATGGAGCAAATAATAAAAGAATAGAAGGAACACAGTCAAATTCTCACCTATATGTTTAAAGAACAAGAAGAGCAAGGGCGTGACTTAAGGGACTTGAAGCGCCAGAAGTTATCTCTTGCAGGACTGAGCACCCCAAGGATCAGAGGAACCCCTGTTCCCCTAGAATAAAGGTTGTTAAATTTCAATTTCTGCTTTAAATCTGTGATAGTGTCATTAGAAAAGTTCACCTTAGGAGTCATATAGTAGTAATCAGTATCTATTTTGATGAAATTTTATACGCTTTTTGGGGTTAATTTCATATAGTTTTTAGTATGTTTTAGTTATTTTTTAGTTTATTTCCATTAGTTTTTAGGAAAAATTCATATTTCTGGACTTTACTATGAGTTGTGTGTTTTTCTGTAATTTCAGGTATTTTTCTGGCTGAAATTGAGGGAGCTGAGCAAAAATCTGATTTAGGATGAAAAAGGACTGCTGATGCTGTTGGATTCTGACCTCCCTGCACTCAAAGTGGATTTTCTGGAGCTACAGAACTCGAAATGGCACGCTTCCAATTGCGTTGGAAAGTAGACATCTAGGGCTTTCCATCAATATATAATAGTCCATACTTTGCTCAATAATAAACGATGTAAACTGGCGTTCAACGCCAGTTTTCTGCCCAATTCTGGTGTCCAGCGCCAGAAAAGGATCAAAAGTTAGAGTTCAATGCCACAAAAGGATCCAAAACTGGCGTTGAACACCCAAAACAGCCTTATGCACGTGAGAAGCTTAAGTCTCAGCCCCAGCACACACCAAGTGGGCCCCAGAAGTGGATCTCTGCACCATCTGTCATAGTCTACTCACTTTTTGTAAACCTAGGCTACTAGTTTAGTATTTAAACAACTTTTAGAGACTTATTTTGTATCTCATGACATTTTAGATCTGAACTTTGTCCTCTTTGACGGCATGAGTCTCTAAACTCCATTGTTGGGGGTGAGGAGCTCTGCTGTGTCTCGATGAATTAATGCAAGTATTTTTGTTTTCCACTCAAACACGCTTGTTCCTATCTAAGATGTTCATTCGAGGACGTGCGTGCGTGAATCAGAAGACAGAGGAAAGCAGAGATTCAGAAGACAAAGCATCTCCAAAACTCCAACATATTCTCCATTACTGCATAACAAGTAACTTTTAATTCATGCTCTCCTGTTTATTCGCAATTCAACTGATAAACATAATTGACTTCCTGACTAAGATTTACAAGGTAACCATAGATTGCTTCAAACCAACAATCTCCGTGGGATTCGACCCTTACTCACGTAAGGTATTACTTGGACGACCCAGTGCACTTGCTGGTTAGTGGTACGAGTTGTGAAAAGTGTAATTCACAATTCGTGCACCAATGATGCACTGGGCCTTCTCTGTCATGGTTGTGAGCCTATTCTTCATGATGGTTTTCCATATTCTCATCCATGTCTGGTTCAAAATACTCCTCCTCTTCCTCAGCACTAACGACTCTCTTTCCTCTTGCTTCCCTCCTCAATCTAAGGAAGGTCCTCTCTGGTTCAGAATCAAAGGAAGTTGAAGCCCTGCTTCTTCTACCTGTCATACAACCCACAAGTCACAAGCAAGAAAGATAGATGCAGATAGTATTCTCTACAGAAATGCTGTTAGTGTGAGTGATGCAATATATCAAACAGTTAGTGGGTCAGTGAACTAAATAGTAAAAAAATACAGATAACACCACAAACGGGTAAGGGGTAAAGGGAAGGAAATAACTAAGACTAAAAGTAAATTACTCAAATGAAATTAAATCAAACTAAAGAAAAAAAATGCTTAATCTAGTTATCCACCAATTTAATCATTGTTGATGCAAAATCAATCCTCAGCAACGGCGCCATAAACTTGATGCACGGAAACTTGTCTCTCAACAGATTTCCCTCGGCAAGTATACCGAATTGTCGTCAAGTAAAAACTCACAATACAGTGAGGTCGAATCCCATAGGGATTGATTGGTCAAGCAACTTTAATTGGAGGAATGTTCTAGTTGAGCTAAGCAGAATTTGATTTGAAAATTGCAGGAAATTAAATGGCGGGAAAGTAAATGGCAGAAAATGTAAATGCTGGAAATAAAGAGCTAAATATAAATGACGGAAAGTAAATTGCAGAATCTTAAATGGGGAATGGGGAATTTAGCATGAAAGTAAATGACAGAAAGTAAAGAGAATGGGTAAGATCAGAAATGGGGGATTCATTGGGCTTAGGAGATGTTGCATTCTCCGGATCAAGTTCATTTTCATCTATTCCTCAATCAATGCATTCATTGATCTCCTTGGCAATCTTAAGTGATTGAATTCCAATTCCTTGGTAATTCAATCTCTCAAATCTTGATCAATAGCCAATTCTTTGGTCTAATTGCTCATGAGAAGAGATGAAGTATGGTCACTGATTGTACCACATGTATTTCCAAATCAAAGTATTGGGAGAATTATATGTCACCATATCCGCCCAACCCCCAATTTGGTCCAACATGAGAAAGCATTTCTAGCATGATCCCTTCATTCCTCTTCCAAGGTTCCGAAGAGATCCAAGTATGAATAGCTTCTTTTCCATGACAACTATCCAATTGGATGAAGATTGAAAGCTTTCTAGTAAAATCAAGAGAAAAGAAAGAAGAAGAATAATGAAAACTATTATTGATCCATCAAATTACAACAGAGCTCCCTAACCCAATGAAAGGGGTTTAGTTGTTCATAGCTCTGGGAATAGAAAACAAAGATGGAGAATACATTCTGAAAGTAAAACTAGAAGTTGTAGAGAAAGTAAAATTATACAGAGAGTAGTTCTCTCAATCCAAAAAGCTTTTCTCTAGTTCAAAACTACTCCTATTTATACTACTCTTCTGATCTTCTAGTTGGCTCTTCAAGTCTTGGATATGGGCCTTTGCATCTTGAGTTGAAGCAGTTATCATCTTTAGTGGGCTCAGCTTCACTTGCAGAGAAAGTGTGCAGTAGGCATGGACTTTAGCTTAGGGCATTAGTGGTGTTAACGTTAAGTGAAAATGTGGGGTTGAGAACGTTAGTGACAATCACCTTTTTCACTAACGTTCCTAACCCAAAATGGTCCACGTTAACTTCAACGTTAGTGGCACTAACGTGACCACTAATGTTACCTCTTGGCCCTTCGCAAACGTTACTGAGGTTTACCTTTCCCAATAACGTTGAGAGTACCCCTTTCTCCCTACGTTAGAGTTCATGTTAGTATAGTTAACGTGACCTTTAACATAGGCTTGCCAAATCTTCGAGAGCGTTAGTGACACCTACCTTTTTTACTAATGCTCCAAAATGCCCCTTTCCCACGTTAGTGCCTCACGTTAATTACATTAACGTGACCACTAATTTGGTGTTGATTGCCATCTCCAATGTTAGTAACAAAGGTGAGTGTCACTAACGTTGGCTCATCATCCCTTTCCTCTACGTTAGCTTCCACATTAATGTAATTAACGTGGTAACTAACGTGGCTCATAGTGGCTTAGTCCAACGTTAGTGACAAAGGTGAGTGTTACTAACGTTGGCGATTCCTTGCTCCTTCCACGTTAGAGTTCACGTTAACTAAGTTAATGTGGCTCTTAACGTAGCCAATATGGGCTTAGTCCAATGTTAGTGACAAAGGTGAGTGTCACTAACATTGGCATTATCTTCCTCTTCCATGTTAGAGTTCACATTAACTGAGTTAACGTGACACTTAACGTGGCCAATTACCTTTTTGGAGCGTTAGTGGCACTCACTTTTACCACTAACGCTTGGAGGTTCCTTTTCCTCCACGTTAACTACCACGTAATGTAGTTAACATGGTAATTAACGTGGGCTATGATGGCTTCGAAGATGTTATTGGCGATCACTTTTCTCATTAACGTTGCAAGCTAGCTCCCATTCCACGAGTGGTCACGTTAGTTAGACTAACGTGGTTACTAACGTGGCTTTTCCTTGCTTCCTTTGTCCTGAAATCAAGCAGATAAAGTGCATCAAAGCTCTAATCCAAGTTATGAGTCATGCATCATCCAATTTGTCATTAAATTCATGCATAATTCTCATAAAATCATATAAAATTCACAATGTTTGCTTGAATCAAGATGTAAGTAAAATTCTACCCAAAACTTGCTTATTTCCTAAGAAAATGCATGAAACTACCCTAAAACACTAAAGAAAAGGTCAGTGAAACTGGCCGAAATGCCCTGGCATCAATGGTATTCATGTTGATAGAGTAGACTCCCAACTTGACTTGGGTGTTGATTAAATGGAGACACCTGAGTTGGAATGCTCAAGTGATTAGTTAAATTGGAAGTTGTTAGCTAATTCTCTATTTACTAATGCTAGTCCTTCCCAAGGGAGAGGACTAGGATTTGTGAATAAGAGTTAGCTCAATCACTTGACTTTTCTTTATTTAGTAAGGGTTAACTAAGTGAAAACAACAACCTCTTTATACTACACTTGAGAGAATTCCAACAAGGATAGAACTTCTAATTAATCATTCTCCCAGTCAAGGATTTTTATTTTGAATATAGAAATCTCTTTTAATTTTCATTGCTCTAATTTACAATTATTTATTTTCTGTCATTCAACTCTCAAAAATTTTTTGGAAAACTCCTGATTAATAAGATAGCACCCTTTTATCAACTCGTTGGGAGACAACTGACGATCGGAATTTTCTATCGGTAAAGAATAAAAGTAATCGCATTGTAAGTATAGTTTCTAAACCAACAGAAAATCCTTTGGTAGAAACGTTTTGGTTGTCACAAGTAACAAACCCCTAAATAAATTGATAACTGAAGTATTTAAACCTCGGGTCGTCTTCTCAAGGAACTGTAGGGAGGTTTGTTCTTATTATTGGTTATGAGTTTTGTAAATTGGGGTTTTGAAAGTGAGGAACAAGTAATTTAAATGACAAATAAAATAAATAAATAACTGTAAAATAAACTCTTAGCAAGGTATGAGAATTTAGAATTCCTATCCTAGTTATCCTTATCAGGTGTGATGAGAATTGGATTTTAATCCCACTTAGTTAAGTCAAGTGGACTAATTAGATTGATCCTCAAGTCCTAGTCAATCCCTGTGGGAAGACTAGCTTTAGAGCGATCTAGATTAATTAGGAATCTGCCAATTTCAACCACTGCTGAGTTTGACAACTCAAGTGTTACCAATTACTTAACCAAAGCCAAAAGAAAAAAATGTAAATTATTAATGTAAATAAAGGAAAGCAATCATAATTCTGAAATACCTCAAATCATATTAAAAATCAAATCTAAACATGAATGGTTCATAAGCCAAATTGGCAACAAAAGTAATTAAAGGAAAGCATTAGAATATCTGAAAGCAAAGTGAAATATAAAGTAAAGGAATATTGAACCTGATAAGGAGTTGAAATACTAAACTGAAATAATAAGAAATCCTAATCCTAAAACCTAAGAGAGAGGAGAGAACCTCTCCCGCTAAAAACTACATCTAAACTATGAAAAGTGAATAATTGGAGCTCTCCTCCATATGGATGCATTCCCCCACTTCGTAACCTCCAATCTGTGCCTTCTGGACTTGGATCAGGGTCAAAAGGGCTTCAGAAATTGCTGGGGACGTTTTCTATAATTTCTGGTGCGTGGCGTCTGTCACGCGTCTGCGTGGGTCACGCGGTCACGTCATCTGGAGTTTTCCTTATCGCGCGTTCGCTTAGGCCATGCGTCCGCGTCATCTGTGTTCTGCTCATAGCGCGCGTCCGCGTTAGTCACGCGTTCGCGTCACTATCTTTTCGCACTAGGCATGCGGCCGCGTCGTCCATGCGTTCGCGTCGCTGCCAGTTTCTTCAAAAACTCCATTTTGTGCTTTCCTTCCATTTTTGTATGTTTCCTTTCCATCCTTTAAGTCATTCATGCCTTAGGAGATCTGAAACTACTCAACACACAAATCACGGTATCGAATGGTAATAAAGGGTGATTAAAATAATTAATTTTTAAAGCATAGGAAACATGTATTTCACATATATCATATAATAGGGAAGGGAAAGTAAAACCATGTAATTTACATGAATAAGTGAGTGAAGGATTGAATAAATCTCTTGAATTGAGCACAATATATATCATAAAATATGGGTTTATCAACCTCCCCACACTTAAACAATAGCATGTCCTCATGCTAAGTCCAAGATAAAGAGTAAGGTAAGGTTAAAGTGGTGGAATCTCATGCAATGCAATCTATTCTAAATGCAACTACCTAAATGAATCATGCAATTCTAATTGTTATTCATTTGTATATAAAACTTACACGTAGTTAAGTTAATTCACATTCTCAAGGAATCATATATGCATAGCCAAACCCTAGATAATGTTAAAGCACTTTTACAATTGAGATGGGTAAAAATATTTTTCAAACTTGCAAGACAATTAACAATTTAAGCAGAGATATATGGTGATGAGCTATTGAACCCTCACTGGCTTTTGTGTTTACTCTCTAGTCACTCAATGTTTATTGGGTTAATCACTCTATTCTTCTTTTTATCTTTGCTTTCTATAGCTTTGTTCTTCATCTAACCAATCAACAATTATAGAATACAGACATATAAAAATTATGAGGTCTTTTTCAAGGTTGTAATGGGGCCAAGGTAAAGGTAAGGGTATATGTATAAGGCTAAGTGAGCTAATAAGTGAATCCTTGACTAGTCTAAGATCTCACCTAACATACATATTTGTAATTCAAAGTTTCTTATCTTATTTGCCCAGATTTTTCTCACTTTGTATTGCAAGCTCATTAACTTAAATTTTATCCCATGTGCATTGATTCTTTTTATTTTGCAATTGGAGAATTTTTGTATCCCCGTAATTAAATACTGAAAATAAACTTTTTTTTATTGCACATGGTAATTCAATTGTTTTGATTTCACATGAGCATGCTTTCCCAAATTTTTATTTTGAAATATCTTTATTCTTTTTAACTTTCCTACTTGTTTCTATCATCCATGTTCCCATAAAGTTCCCCACACTTAAACAATACACAATTTCTATCTTAAGCTAACCAATGATTCAACTTGGGATTTTTTATTTTGTTTTTCTGCTTAAGGCTAGTAATGTGATTTATATAACAAGAGGGGTTTAAAAGCTCAAGGGGGCTAACAAGGGTGATGTAAAAGGTAGGCTTATTTGGGATAAGTGAGCTAAAGAAGCAATGGCCTCAATCGTCTCTTAGTATGTATCTATACTCTATAATTGGACATATAGATTAAAACAAAGCAAAGAACATCAGAATAAAAAAGAAAGACGAAACACACAGGAATAAAAATTATGGTTTGAATGTAACCATACAATTAAGCTCAAAACTCACAGGCTGTGTGTTCTCTAGCTCAAAATTCATATATCAGTTATACATGTCATGCAAGTAAAAATTAAGAGTTCCCATTATTCTCAACGTAAAATTTCTTGGGTGGCTTTAAAGTTTTAGTGTTCCTCCTTGATGAAATGTTGTTAACTAACTAACATGTTATGTTCTATATACAAGGTGTATGGATTGTTTTTATTCTGTTAAAGTCTCTAGTTTACTTTCTTTTTATTTTCAATTTAAACCAACTATCACATGCTAAAGGGTAAACTATACTAATTAATCCACATATTCTATAACTAATAAGTTGGAATTGCAACTAAACTAACTGGCTAATGGTATAAACTAAAGTGCAAAATGCAGAAAGTAGAGTAAAAACACATGAAAAGAACAATGTATAAGTACTGAAAGATAAAAATAAAAATAAGGATAAAAATACAGAAAAATAACCAAAATAAAATAAAAGAGT
>NC_029789.2:37020786-37033402 GCF_000816755.2 Arachis ipaensis
TAAACAAGTAATGGCCTCAATCATCTCTTAGTATGTATCTATACTCTATGATTGGACATATAGATTAAAACAAAGCAAAGAACATCAGAATAAAAAGAAGGGCGAAACACACAGGGATAAAAATTATGGTTTGAATGTAACTATAGAATTAAGCTCAAAACTCACAGGCTGTGTGTTCTCTAGCTCAAAATTCATATATCAGTTATACATGTCATGCAGGTAGAAGTTAAGAGTTCCCATTATTCTCAATGTAAAAAAAAAATTTAATTGTTTTGGGTGGCTTTAAAGTTTTAGTGTTCCTCCTTGATGAAATGTTGTTAACTAACTAACATGTTATGTTCTATATACAAGGTGTGTGGATTGTTTTTATTCTGTTAAAGTCTCTAGTTTACTTTCTTTTTATTTTCAATTTAAACCAACTATCACATGCTAAAGGGTAAACTATACTAATTAATCCACATATTCTATAACTAATAAGTTGGAATTGCAACTAAACTAACTGGCTAATGGTATAAACTAAAGTGCAAAATGCAGAAAGTAGAGTAAAAACACATGAAAAGAACAATGTATAAGTACTGAAAGATAAAAATAAAAATAAGGATAAAAATACAGAAAAATAACCAAAATAAAATAAAAGAGTCTGTAGTGGTTCACCAAAAAATACGCCAGAGATGGCGAACTCCCCACACTTAAAGTAAAGCATCGTCCTCGATGCTCACTCAAGCCGGGTGTGAAGGAGTGTCATCACTGGAAGGATGGGCTGCTGGAGTCTCGGTGGTGGTCTGAGGATCTGCAGACTGGATGAGGGTAGGTGGGTCTGTCTGCTGGAGTGGAGGCTCTGACTGGATAGGAATCTCTGGATCTGCGGCCTGTAGCTGGTGTGGCTCCCCCTGCTGTGGCGTAGCCTGCTTCGGTCCTGCCTGTGCAGCCTGGGTGGGGGTCTCCTCCTCGTGAGCATCCTTCTCCACCTCAGATGTATCAGAAGGTGTGTCAGGCTCGGAGGGGATGTCGCCGCCGGAATAGATCATCAACTTGACGTGCTCATAGCGTCGCTTGTTGCGATGCTCCATACGATCCAAGCGGGCGAAGAGTCGATGCACCAAATGGTAAATAGGCTCAGGAGCAACTGGAGGTGCAGTGGGTGGGGCAGGTGCAGCAGTGGAAGAAGAGGGGGCAGCTGAATGTGTGGTTGTCTCATCAGAAGCAAGAAGGAATAGAGGTTTGTATCCTAAAGCCAGAAAGTTCCTGCTGTGAGGAATGATCTTCTTGCAGTCCGCAGCAGGTGGCTTCTCATCAGCATCCTCCCAAGGCACGTCAGCTCGACAACCTAGCTGGGTGACCAGGTAAGGGAAAGGGAGGGTGCCTCTGACATGGACCCTGGCCATATAGTGCCGGATGAAACGAGGCAGATATAGGTCCTTACCCTCCATCACACACCAGAGGAGGGGAATCATAGCAGCAGGCAGTTCCGTCTCATGAGTGCTCGGCATAATAAAGTTACTCAGGATCTGGTGCCAGAGCCGAGCCTCATCATTCAAGAATATCCGCTTGATTCCTTTAGGCATGGTGGTGTTCTTACCCATGACCCATGGGACAGTAGGGTCAAGGGCTATCCTCTCCTTGACAGCGTCCCAGTCAAATGTCAGACACCTCATATCCTCTTCAGCCTTTTGGTAACCGTCAGGCTGATCTGACTTAGGTTGAAGGCGTAGAATATCCTCAATGGCCTCTTCAGTGACCAGTATCTGCTTCCCTCTGAGGTGCACTACATCAAGAGAAGTCTTAAATAATTGCAGTAAAATTCTCTTACCCAGGAAGCATTGACCTCAGTCAAATTTCTCTCCAAGAAGAACCAGCCTCTTTGTTTGATCTGATCGGAGGTGTACTGCTGTAGTTCTTCTGGAATTTTCAAAGTCCTCTCCAGGTACAGATTTCTGGAGGTAGCAAACACTGGATACTTCAGCTCACAGTATCGTTTTGCAAACTTAATTGGATCAGTGGCAGGGAGGAGCTGGTCAGCCTTCTTCTACGGGGTAAAGTGCTTCTCCCGCCAGGAGTCATCATGCATAAGCTCCAGGAGAGACATAGAGGATTCACCTCTTTTCCGTTTGCCAGTTTTTGCCTTGTCTTTTTCTTTTCTTTGAGTGTCAGACATCCTGAAAAATAGAAATCTAGGGTATAATAAAAGCAGGAAAACAAGTAGGTAAATAACAAGATAAGCACAAAGTGGCAAAGGAGCAGAAGAGTAATGAAATGGGTTGAATAATTATGCATTTTGGAGTGTTTTGGAGTTTAAAAAGCTAAGATGAGAAAGTTCAATCCAAAATGTAATATAAATAGAATTCATGTTAATTAGGAAAAACCATAATCATGCCTTGAGTTAAAAAAGTAAAAGTAAAGAGTAAGTCAAAAAACAGAGGGGATTGGTAGAAAGTTAAAAGTGGTTTTAAATTGAAAAAAGAGGTTAGAAAGCAAAATTCAGTGAGTTAGTAAAAAGAAATTCATAGTAAGTGGCATGATGATTGGTTTCTAAGGAACAAGAATTTCACAATTTGAAGCAACAGACAACTCATATTCAAGCAAGGAAAGCAAGTTGTTGATGATTCATATAGATATACCAATAGTGAAAATTGAAATATAATCAACAATAATGTGAGTTATTAACCGGGAAACAAAAGGAATAAGAATGCTGGCCCGTGCATTCATGAATTGGTTTGGTAAAAGCTAAGGAAAGCAAAATTGAAAATGCCAAAACCAATACATGAATGAAAATCAAAACGAGTTACAGAAAATTGGGCAGCATTCCGGCTAAAATTGGATGTTCCCGGAAAATAAACAGCAGCGGAATAGTTCATATAAATTAAAATAAACTGTAAATAGATATAAATAATATGAACATGAAAGAGTAGTCGCAATAGCAGCATGAACAGTAAGAACATCATATGAACTATACTAACATCACAGCAACAGCAGAATTGCAAAAATTATAAAACAAGTAGCAAGAACAGCGCAATTAATCAGGCCTAAATCTACTAACCACATCCTAGCTACCTAACCACCTAGAATCCACTACAAACATGCAACTCTAACTATCCTAAATCGACACATAAACTGAAAAAATATGAAATAACTAGGAATGAAAGAAAGGTGGCGTTCGGCGGAACCTGGTGGTGAGAGGCACAAGTGTGGAACGAAGAGAGGTGGTGGGAGTAGGGTGGTTGGTGGCGTTGCAGCGGCGGTGAAGGGTGGAATGGCGGCGAACCTTGGTTGCGGCAGGGAAGGTTTTGTGGTGTTGGTCAGGGCTGGGGTGCAGGGAGGGGTGGGTAAGGGCGAAAGCATGGGGCACGCGGTCGCGTGGCTAGGGTGGACGGGGGGTTGATGCGAGCGCGTGAGTGACGCGATCGCATGAAATAGGAAAAAGGATGAATGACTCGGTCGCATGAGGCATGCGACTGCGTCGCTGGAATTTGTGCGAAACGCACAATTCCAGCGTCGTTTCAGCGCAACTCTCTGTATCCTTTGGGGTGTTGTACAATCCACGCGACGCGAACGCGTCGCTCACGCTTTCGCGTGGGATAGGTTTTGTGCAAGTGACGCGTTCGCGTGATGGACGCGAACGCGTGGGCCGTTTTGTGCTAAGTGCACGACAGCCGCACGATTCCAGCCCAGATTTCTGGGCGTTGGATTTTGATGCCAATTTCCATATCACGCGGCCGCGTGAATGACGCGGACGCGTGGGAGGTGGTTTTCTTAACTGACGCGAACGCTTTAGCGATGTGATCGCGTCGCACGCCTTTCTTTTTTTTATATGCAAATATGCAGTTATGCAGTATGTAATGCCAATGCAGATGCTTACGAATACTATCCAGGTTCAATGAAAATAAAACAATATAAAAATAAACAAAACGAAATAAAATGGAAACAGGAACGATCATACCATGGTGGGTTGTCTCCCACCTAGCACTTTTAGTTAAAGTCCTTAAGTTGGACATTAGATGAGCTTCCTGTTATGGTGGCTTGTGCTTAAATTCATCCAGAAATCTCCACCAATGTTTGGAATACCAACAGCCTCCGGGATCCAAAACTAGGCATGTGAAGCTTTTGAGCAGCTTCAAACAGGTCTTGAGGCTCCCGGGGTGACGAATGTCAGAATAGATTCCAGGATCCCAAACTTTGCTTTTGAATCCGCCTTCGTCTTGATCTATATTTTTCCATCCGGGCGGTTCAGAAATTAGATTCCCACCAAGATGACCAAACATTTTCCGAGATCCATTCGATTGAACATGATGCCAATCCGTGAACTTCGAGTTGAAGCGTGGAACCTTATTGAACCTTGTGCACCAGCTCTGAGTACGAGCCATTTCCCTCTTACTCTTAAAGCCGCAGAGAGCTCTAAGCTGGCCATCTGTTTCAAGCAAACCATATTCAAGTGGAAAAATAAAGTTAAAGGTTAAGGATTGTACCCACTTGAAGCTTGTATTAGGTGGTAATGGCCTTGGGACAGGTGTTTCCAGTGGTTCTGTAAGTTCTACTCCTTTGTGATCTTCTGTGAATTCCTCCACTTCTTTGCAAAATTCTTCAGCTGCAACTGCGTCCTAATTAAAGTCTTCTATGTCTTCCTCATCACTTAAGTCATACGTTGGAGGTTGAGAGAAATCTACCTCGATGTCATCTTCGTATTCACTTGGACAAGGTTCTTCAGGCTCAAGGAATTCAGTTGTGAATGTGAGTTTGTGACTAGGAGAGCTTGATTCGTGATCATTACTGCCCATGGAATCAACCTCTTGGTCTGTTCCGTCTAATTTTTCACAGGATATATGCTGTGGAGGTCGTGCACTATCCTCCTTTGCATTAAATTCGGACTTCTTAGTGGAATCTTTTACGGTTCTTGATTCCCATGGAGTTTCAGCATCTCCTAAATCTTCAACCACTTCTTCCTCTGCAACTATTTCGGCTTCCTCCACTTGTTCCAATATAAAGCCATGTTCCTCATTGTCCACCGAAGTTTCTACTGTTTTCTTCATGCTACGCTCTTCTTTTGATTCTCCACATGCGGCCATGGGAGTACTTCGGGTTCTCAGATGTCGGGAAGCTATTAAATTTACTACCTCAGTTACGGCAGTAGTGAGTTCTAGTACGCCCTTTTCTATCTTTGCTTTCCTTTGAAGAAGAACACAAAGTTTGTCATTCACTGGAGGTTGGGGTGGGTGTGAGGTCTCATTGGTTGGGGGAGAGGGTTCAAAGTAAGAATGTGGTGGTTCTTGGGAGTAATTGGATTGGGATTGTGGTGGATAAGGGTCATATGGTGCTGAATGGTGAAAAGGAACTTGTGAGTGTCGTGGTTCAAATCTACGTTGAGAGGATAGTTTATAAGCACAGGGTGGGGCTTGTTGGTAGTTACAAGGTTGTCCACCATATCTATTAGCTTGGTATGCATTGTAAAGTGGTCCTCGTCCATGATATCTTGGAGGGTGTTGCTGCCTAAAGGGTTGATCAAATCCTCTTGGCTCCATCCATCTTTGATTGTTTAGACCTTGATGCATATTCCTGCTATAACTTCCGTTCCCTTCAACAATATTAGAACCAAAATCAAAGCGAGAGGGGTGAGAGTTCATAGTGGCTAATGGAAATAAAAGGAGAAAACAGAAGCAAATAAACAAGTAAAAGAAAAATATTTACAATAACCAATAATAAGGCACACGTTTGTAAATCCCCGGCAACGGCGCCATTTTGACGATCGGAATTTTCTATCGGTAAAAAATAAAAGTAATCGCGTTGTAAGTATAGTTTCTAAACCAACAGAAAATCCTTTCGTACAAACATTTTGGTTGTCACAAGTAACAAACCCCTAAATAAATTGATAACCGAAGTATTTAAACCTCGGGTCGTCTTCTCAAGGAACTGTAGGGAGGTATGTTCTTATTATTGGTTATGAGTTTTGTAAATTGGGGTTTTGAAAGTGAGGAACAAGTAATTTAAATGACAAATAAAATAAATAAATAACTGTAAAATAAACTCTTAGCAAGGTATGAGAATTTGGAATTCCTATCCTAGTTATCCTTATCAGGTGTGATGAGAATTGGATTTTAATCCCACTTAGTTAAGTCAAGTGGACTAATTAGATTGATCCTCAAGTCTTAGTCAATCCCTGTGGGAAGACTAGCTTTAGAGCGATCTAGATTAATTAGGAATCTGCCAATTTCAACCACTGCTGAGTTTGACAACTCAAGTGTTACCAATTACTTAACCAAAGCCAAAAGGAATAAAATGTAAATTATTAATGTAAATAAAGGAAAGCAATTAATATTCTGAAATACCTCAAATCATATTAAAAATCAAATCTAAACATGAATGATTCATAAGCCAAATTGGCAACAAGAGTAATTAAAGGAAGGCGTTAGATTATCTGAAAGCAAAGTGAAATATAAAGTTAAGGAATATTGAACCTGATAAGGAGTTGAAATACTAAATTGAAATAATAAGAAATCCTAATCCTAAAACCTAAGAGAGAGGAGAGAACCACTCCCTCTAAAAACTACATCTAAACTATGAAAAGTGAATAATTGGAGCTCTCCTCCATATGGATGCATTCCCCCACTTCATAACCTCTAATCTGTGCCTTCTAGACTTGGATCAGGGCCAAAAAGGCTTCAGAAATCACAGGGGGCGTTTTCTGTAATTTCTGGTGCGTGGCGTTTGTCACGCGTCCACGTGGGTCACGCGGTCACGTCATCTGGAGTTTTCCTTATCGCGTGTTCGCTTAGGCCATGCGTCCGCGTCATCTGTGTTCTGCTCATAGCGTGCGTCCACATCAGTCACGCGTTCGCGTCGCTGTCTTCTCACACTGGGCATGCGGCCGCATCGTCCATGCGTTCACGTCGCTGCCAGTTTCTTCAAAAACTCCATTTTGTACTTTCCTTCCATTTTTGTATGTTTTCTTTCCATCCTTTAAGTCATTCCTGCCTTAGGAGATCTGAAACTACTCAACACACAAATCACGGCATCGAATGGTTATAAAGGGTGATTAAAATAATTAATTTTTAAAGCATAGGAAACATGTATTTCACATATATCACATAATAGGGAAGGGAAAGTAAAACCATGCAATTTACATGAATAAGTGAGTGAAGGAATGAATAAATCTCTTGAATTGAGCACAATATATATCATAAAATATGGGTTTATCAACGACCTGGGATTCATACTCCCAGTATTTTTATTCTAATTTTGTGACAACCTTTCTAAATTGATGAGCGAATTTTTACTGGTTAAGAACTATACTCGCAACGTATTCCCATATTGATTTCTTAATCGGCCGACTTAAGCTACACATAAATTTTTGGCGTCGTTGTCGGGGAGTTGCAATAGCGTGCTAAATTATTAGTTGGTGTACATATTTTTAATTTTCGCATATTTTATTTTATTTTATTACCATGAGCTATATGTTTCTCTCATTGAATGACGCGTTCACTGCCTGATCCGAGCTTAGCCGCATTTGATCCTGAAATTGAAAGAACTATTTCACGTATTAGGCGAGCTCGGCGTCGGTTAGCCTCTAAGGGTGGTGAAGTGATTGTTATCGATTCATCAGTCTCATCCGAGGGCAAATCTGAACTGCCATTTGAGGAAGAAACAAGCTCCTCTACTACTAATTCAGTTGATTCACGTGCAGATAATATGGCAGCACCTAGGAGGATTATTCTCCAGGAAGCAGGAGCCCCAGATTTTACACTGCAACCGTATCAAGTGCGTCACCCAAATCTGCCTGCAGATTTTAAACTGAAGACTGCACTAATCAACTTGATACTTAAGTTTCATGGCTTACTGGCTCAGGAGCCTATCAAGCACCTCAGGGATTTTCAGACAGCCTGTTCTACTGTTAGGCTTCATGGTGCAAATGAAATTTCTATTCTGCTAACTGCCTTCCCGTTTTCTCTTGAGAAAAAGGTGAGGGAGTGGTACTACTCTCAACCTGAAGCAACTGTTACCAACTGGGATACGCTCAGGAGAGAATCCTTGGAAAAATACTTTCCAGCTGAAGTTACAGATAGATTGAGGAAAGAGATTTCCTGCATCATTCAAGGTGAATCGGAGACTCTCTATGAGTACTTGGAACACTTCAAGAACCTTCTGGATGCATGCCCCCCACCACATGATCGACAAGTTGGTGTTGATCAGTGATGAGCGCATAATTTATACGCTTTTTGGCATTGTTTTTAGTATGTTTTTAGTAGAATCTAGTTACTTTTAGGGATGTTTTCATTAGTTTTTATGTTAAATTCACATTTCTGGACTTTAGTATGAGTTTGTGTGTTTTTCTGTGATTTCAGGTATTTTCTGGCTGAAATTGAGGGACTTGAGCAAAAATCAGATTCAGAGGTTGAAGAAGGACTGCTGATGCTGTTGGATTCTGACCTCCCTGCACTCAAAGTGGATTTTCTGGAGCTACACAACTCAAAATGGCGCGCTTCCAATTGCGTTGGAAATTTGACATCCAGGGCTTTCCAGCAATATATAATAGTCTATACTTTGGCCGAGTTTAGACGACGTAAAAGGGCGTTGAATGCCAGTTCTACGCTGCTNAAAATAGCAGAAGAAAAATCACACCCTGGAGGAAGACCTTACTGGCATTTAAACGCCAGTAAGAAGCATCTGGCTGGCGTTCAAACGCCAGAACAGAGCATGGTTCTGGTGCTGAACGCCCAAAATGGGCAGCATCTGGGCGTTTAAATGCCAGAATTGCACCCTGGAGAAGAGCTGGCGCTGAACGCCCAGAACAAGCATGGTTCTGGCGTTCAACGCCAGAAATGGGCAACAAATAGGCGTTCAACGCCCAGAACAAGCACCAATCTGGCGCTGAACGCCCAGAGTTATGTGCAAGGCATTTTGCATGCCTAATTTGGTGCAAGGTTGTAAATCCTTGAACACCTCAGGATCTGTGGACCCCACAGGATCACCTCAGGATCTGTGGACTTCATAGGATCCCCACCTACCTCCACTCACTTTTTCTCACCCCTCTTTCACATAATCCCATAAACACTCTTCCCCAAAACTTTTCACCAATCACCTCAATCTCTCTTCCCTATAACCACTTCACCACTCACATCCAAACACTCTTCCCCATAAACCTACCTCATAAACCCCACCTACCTTCAAAATTCAAAATCAATTTCCCACCCAAAACCCACCCTTATGGCCGAACCTTACCCGAGAGCCCATTCATGGATCTCAAGAGACGCATGAAGCTCATCATCATGAGATCCCGGAGATGCCTCAAATGCATTCTCCTCCACAAAACTATTGGGAGCAAATCAACACCTCCCTATTTTCAGTATATTCTCTTCTTTTTATCCTATTTGATTTTCAGTTTCTTGGGGATAAGCAACAATTTAAGTTTGGTGTTGTGATGAGCGGATAATTTATACGCTTTTTGGCATTGTTTTTAGTATGTTTTTAGTAGAATCTAGTTACTTTTAGGGATGTTTTCATTAGTTTTTATGTTAAATTCACATTTCTGGACTTTACTATGAGTTTGTGTATTTTTCTATGATTTCAGGTATTTTCTGGCTGAAATTGAGGGACTTGAGCAAAAATCAGATTCAGAGGTTGAAGAAGGACTGCTGATGCTGTTGGATTCTGACCTCTCTGCACTCAAAGTGGATTTTCTGGAGCTACACAACTCAAAATGGCGCGCTTCTAATTGCTTTGGAAAGTAGACATCCAGGGTTTCCAGCAATATATAATAGTCTATACTTTGGCCGAGTTTAGACGATGTAAAAGGGCGTTGAACGCCAGTTCTACGCTGCTGTCTGGAGTTAAACGCCAGAAACACGTCACAAGATTAGGAGAAGTGGTGGTTCTAGTTGTATGATTATGTATTGAGGTTGCATGCTTGTGAAAACTTGCATGGGAGCTCATATTGAATTTCAGTTTCGGTTACTTGCTTCTTCATCTACTTTCTTTGCAATTTACAATTTCCTTTGCAATTGTTCTTGTTGGATCTGGGAAGGCATTAAGATCTAGACTTGGTTTTCTAGTCTCTTGGGTCCTGAGATCTGAATTCCAATTTTACATCCTCTGTTTACTGCTTTCATGCTCATTTTACTTTTCTGTTTTAGATCCGATTCAATCCAAGTCTTCTTCTATTTCTCTGCTTGTTGCAATTTTACATTTCCTTGTTTAATTTCTACAAATCCAACTCCTCATTCCCTTTACAATTTAAGCCACTTACATTTCTTGCACTTTAAGATTTCGCAATTTACATTTCTTGCGTTCTAAGTTTCTGCCATTTAATTTCTTGTTCTTTAAGATTCAGCACTTTAATTCCTGTTCTCTTTAATTTCATGCCAATTTCCCATTCCCTTTACTTTCTATGCAATTTAAATTCTGCAAATCACAAATCTCTCAACCAAATCTTGATTCGCTTGACTAAATCAACCACTAAACTAAAATTGCTCAATCCTTCAATCCCTGTGGGATCGACCTCACTCCCGTGAGTTATTATTACTTGATGCGACCCGGTGCACTTGCCGGTTAAGTTTGGGTGTTTTGGAGAAATTCGTTTTTCCGCAAAAATATCCCATCAAGTTTTTGGCGCCGTTGCCGGGGATTGATTAGATTGACAATGATTAAGTGAGGTGGTGATCTAGATCTAGCATTTTTATTTTCTGTTTCTCTAATTTTCAATTAAGCCACTAACTGTTTGAATTTTCGCCTGAGATGACTGAAACTTCGCTTTAGCAACAAAGTGATGTTTTCCGGGAAATTTCTGGCTCTATGCAATGCTCTTGCTTACACAAGAGAAGCAATTTCTGCCACTAATCTCCCAAGTCCATCAACTGTTTGATACTTTGTGCCAGCTAACCTTCTGAATCACATTCTAAGCTTGAAAATATTCAATCATCACTTGAATTGTTTGTGAGTGTGCAGATCATGGAGGGGAACTCAACAAATTCTTGCAATCATGAGAGTAATATCCCTACCTTGGATGATAATGTAACCCATAGTTCGAAGCAACTATCCATAGCCATGAATGATGTTGCCCAATGGTTTGAAGCTTTTCCACAAGGAAGCATTATCGGATGGGAAGAACTGATGAATGGACTCCTAGTCAAATTGAACCCATCACAAAGAATTGTTAAGCCAGAGGCAGAAGTGCATCCATTCACACAAGAGAAAGAAATTGAAGGTGCTCGTGCAGTCATAAGCCAAAACAAGCAGATGCATCAGCAGACTCTACAACAACTAGACATGATGGCCAGAAAAATCACTGAGTTGAGACATGCTGTAGTACATACATACAACCTGACTCAAAGCTCATATGGGTGTAATCAAGCTGAACACAGTTTTGGGGCCATTAACCATGAGCAACAAAGTTATGAGCAACTACAATCTCCAAGCAATCACTCTAGCATGCTCCAACACAGGCCTCAGAATGATGTGTACAATCCACCTTGGAGAACTCATTCTAATGGGAAGGGGGTTGAGAACCAAAACCAAAGACCAAGGGACTTCAACTGCAACAATCCCAGCTTCAAAAATCAACTTAAAACACACCCCACAACAACAATCACACACACTTCCAACCCTGTCCTACCTCACCATTCGCCCAAAATGACCTTCATCGACCACCACAATTGACACAGCCACAACCACTTCCAACCTTTCAAAGAATCTATATTCTAGAAATGCTGATGGAGAGGTCCATAAAAATTCAAGAAATGATGGCAATAGAGCAGGAAGAAATAAAGAAACATCAAGAGATGATAAGCAAGAACCAAGAGGCTTTACTCAGAAGACTTGAAAGGCAGATGGAACAACTGGTTCAAAACCTTGCTGAATTGGGTGAGAAGAAGGGGACTCTGAACCCAAAGAGCCATGAAAAGGATATTGGATTGAAAGAGAAGGAAGTCATGGAGGAAAGTAAGAAGGCTATGGAAAGAGAAACAGAGAGAAGGAAGCCCATAGCAAGAGAAGGAAACCTAAGGCAACAGAAGCCTCAACTTCTATGAGCACAGAATGAAGGATGTCAAGCTAGTGACAATAAAAGAGCGCTTGTTGGGAGGCAACCCAACCTGAGGTAGTTTTCTTTCCATAGTTATTTTAATAAAAAGGTTAATTAACTTCATCTATATTGCAAGAAGCTAAGTTTGGTGTTGCACACCAAAACAATATAAGGGAGAATGAAGAATTCTAAGTTTGGTGTTCCACCAAAATCCCATCATAAAACACATTCTCACTTTCTGCATCATGCTGGCTTCAAGCATGTTGGATGAACTAGTTAACTATTCTGCTGTTTCCTAGTTTTCAGTTTTATTGCTTTTGAAAAAGAAAAAAGAAAAAGAGTTTCACACATGGTTAATTCAATGCATGAGAACCATTGGCAAGGTACTAAGTTTGGTGTTCCCACACCAAAGTAAGTTCAAAAGCCCACAAATAAATCATGCAAGCTAACCATTTCTTCTTTCAAGTGCTTTGGGAACAAGCAACTTTCAATATCACTGTAGAGTACCATACAAACTTTTGGAGAGATTAGGCATCATCAACCAAAGAGATGAAAGATGAATGTGAAGGCCAGCAATGATGATGATGAGAAGAAGGAAAGCAAGTGAACTCC
>NC_029789.2:37033548-37084402 GCF_000816755.2 Arachis ipaensis
GGCAAAAGTTTGCGCCAACGTTAGCCCCTAACTTTTTGGCTAACGTTGGCGCATGAAAAACACTCCCTGGATTAGCAAAAGTTTGCGCCAACGTTAGCCCCTAACTTTTTGGCTAACGTTGGCGCCATGAATAAGCAAGGGGAGGCCAACGTTNNNTCTAGTCTCTTGGGTCCTGAGATCTGAATTCCAATTTTACATCCTTTGTTTACTGCTTTCATGCTCATTTTACTTTACTGTTTTAGATCCGATTCAATCCAAGTCTTCTTCTATTTCTCTGCTTGTTGCAATTTTACATTTCCTTGTTTAATTTCTGCAAATCCAACTCCTCATTCCCTTTACAATTCAAGCCACTTACATTTCTTGCACTTTAAGATTTCGCAATTTACATTTCTTGCGTTCTAAGTTTCTGCCATTTAATTTCTTGTTCTTTAAGATTCAGCACTTTAATTCCTGTTCTCTTTAATTTCATGCCAATTTCCCATTCCCTTTACTTTTTATGCAATTTAAATTTTGCAAATCACAAATCTCTCAACCAAATCTTGATTCGCTTGACTAAATCAACCACTAAACTAAAATTGCTCAATCCTTCAATCCCTGTGGGATCGACCTCACTCCCGTGAGTTATTATTACTTGATGTGACCCGGTGCACTTGCCGGTTAAGTTTGGGTGTTTTGGAGAAATTCATTTTTCCGCGAAAATATCCCATCACCTATTCCATTTTCACACCTTGCAAGGAAGCCCAGGAAATAGATGGAACTTGATCCTAAAATGGTAGAAATTTTCAAAATGGTTGAGGTAACTGTTTCCCTTTTTTATTTTATTCAACAAGTACCTAAATATGCAAAGTTTCTGAAAGATTTATGCATACATAAATATAAAATCAATGAATTAGAAACTTTTCCTTTAGGTAGTTCTATATCTGCTTTAATGGGAGGTATACCTGAAAAATGTAGTGATCCAGGTCCATGCATGGTTAACTGTACCATTGGGGGTGTAATATTTTCTGGCTGCATGTGTTATTTAGGAGCAAGCGTGAGTATTATGCCATTGTCTATATATGATGCTTTGAGGCTCTCTCCCTTAAAAAGGTCGGCAGCTTGTTTTGTTTTAGCAGATAAAAGCATCATCACAGTGGTTGGAATTGCTGAAGACGTGCTGGTAAGCATTAAGGGGCTCACATTTCCCATTGACTTCTATATCTTGGAAATGCCCCCCTAATGACTCAGGAAGACCATCATCAATCCTGCTTGGAAGGCCTTTCCTGAAGACTTCAAAGTTCAAGCTGGATGCCTTCTCAGGAACTTACTCCTTTGAGATAGATGGCAGAGCAGTGAGTTTCAATTTGAATGAAGCTATGAGGCACCCTCCAGAAGATCATTCCATCTTCCAGTGTGACATCATTGATGAAACTGTAGTTGCAGTTCACCAAGAAGAAGCAGAAGAGAGGCACATGGAGCAAGGTCCAAGTGTGGGGACACCCTCTGAACACAATGAGAACACTTTGCCATTATCACTAGCTCCAGATGATCCAATGCCTAGCCATGAGCAGAAATTGGAATTAAAACCCCTTCCACCCCACCTCAAGTATGCTTACCTTGAGGATAATCAGAAGCTCCCAGTTATCATTGCAAGGGAACTCACTTCCCAATAGGAGGACCAGCTGCTCAGTGTGCTGAAAAGACACAAGAAAGTAATTAGGTGGAGCTTGGTGGATATAGTAGGCATCAGCCCTCAAGTTTGTGAGCACAGAATATTCTTAGAAGATGGATCAAGGCCTGTCCATCAACCCCAAAGAAGATTGAATCCCACCATCTTAGAAGTTGTCAAGAAAGAAGTGACCAGGCTTCTTGAAGCAAATATCATTTACCCCATCTCAGACAGCGAATGGGTTAGTCCAGTACAAGTGGTGTCCAAGAAGTCTGGAGTCACAACAGTAAAGAATGAGTATGGAGAGCTCCTGACAACTAGAGTGCAGAATTCATGGAGAGTTTGCATTGATTACAGGCGTCTCAACCAAGCTACTCGCAAGGATCATTACCCCTTGCCATTTATTGATCAGATGCTTGATCGCCTGTTAGGTAAATCCCATTACTGCTTTTTAGATGGTTATACAGGCTATTTTCAAATTCATATAGCTCCTGAAGATCAGGAGAAGACTACTTTTACATGTCCCTTTGGAATGTATGCATATAAAAAAATGCCTTTTAGCTTATGTAATGCACCGGCTACTTCCAAAGATGCATGATGAGCTTCTTTTCAGATCTTATTAAAAGCTGTATGGAAGTTTTTATGGATGATTTTAGCGTATATGGTGATTCCTTTAACCTTTGCTTGGATAGTTTGGCTAGAGTATTAGACAGGTGTGTTAGCTCAAACCTTGTTTTAAATTTTGAAAAATGTCACTTTATGGTAAAACAAGGTATTGTACTTGGACATGTTGTGTCTAATACTGGTATTTCTGTAGATCCAGCAAAGGTAGATGTCATTTCTAGTTTACTTTATCCCTCCTCTGTGAGGGAAGTTCGTTCGCTCTTTGGCCATGCAGGTTTCTACAAGAGATTCATTAAGGACTTCAATAAGGTAACATTGCCTTTATCCAGACTGCTGCAGAAAGATGTTGAGTTCGAGCTAAGTAAGGACTGCATAAATACATTTGATCAGCTGAAGACCACCTTAACTCAAGCTCCAATTGTGATGGGACCAGACTGGAGCTAGCCATTTGAGATTATGTGTGATGCCTCCAACTATGCAGTAGGGGCAGCGCTGGCTCAGCGTGAAGGTAAGGATCCTTTCGTAATTGCTTATGCTTCTAAGACCTTAGACGCTTCTCAGTCTAATTACACCACCATTGAAAAAGAGCTTCTGGCTATTATTTTTGCTCTGGATAAATTCCGAGCCTATTTACTTGGTACTAAGGTGGTAGTGTACTCAGACCATGTAGCTCTAAAATATTTATTAGCTAAAAAAGAGTCCAAACCAAGGTTGATATGTTGGATACTGTTGCTGTAAGAATTTGATTTAGAAATTAAGGATAGGAATGGTAACCAGAATTTAGTGGCAGACCACTTGAGTCGCCTTGAGTACATTAAGACTGACTCCACTCCTATCAATGATGCTTTTCCATTTGATAGCTTGCATGTAGTATCTGAAGTAGTTCCTTGGTATGCATCTGTAGCTAATTATCTAGTTAGCCATACTTTTCCTCCTAATTTTAGTAAGCATCAAAGATACAAGCTGAAAAGCGAGTCTAAATATTATATATAGGATAACCCATACTTTGGAGGTATGGTGCTGACCAGATAATTAGAAGGTGTGTGCCTCAATCAGAATTCCAGTCCATTTTAGAGGTTTGCCACTCTTCTGAGAGTGGATGACATTTTGGCCCTCAAAGAACTGTTAGAAAAATTTTAGACTGTGGATTCTGGTGGCCTACTCTTTTTAAAGATGCTGCTACCTTTTGTAAATCTTGTTCCCCATGCCGAAGGTTTGGTAATATATCCAAGAGGGATGAGATGCCCCAACAGATTATGCTATTCTATGAAATTTTTTATGTTTGGGGCATTGACTTCATGGGTCCATTTCCAAACTCTAGTGGTTACCTTTATATACTGTTAGCTGTAGATTATGTTTCTAAATGGGTGGAAGCAATTCCTACCCGTACTGATGATGCTAACACTGTTGTTTCCTTTGTTAGAAACCATATTATCTGTCGCTTTGGATCACCATGAGCAATCGTGAGTGATCAAGGCACTTACTTTTATAACAGGAGATTAGCAGGATTACTGAAGAAGCATGGGATTGTTCACAAAGTGGCAACAATATACCATCCCCAGACCAATGGGTAAGTAGAGGCATCTAACAGAGAAATAAAGCACATCCTGGAGAAGATAGTAAAGCCTCATAGGAAGGACTGGAGCACCAGAGTTGTTGATGCGCTCTGGGCGTATCAGACAGCGTACAAGACACCCATTGGAATGAGCCACTTCCGCTTAGTGTACGGAAAGGCTTGCCACCTTTCAGTAGAGGTAGAACACAAGGCTTTCTGGGCTGTGAGGGAGTGCAACATAGGAGTTGAGGAAGCTGGCGCTGAAAGGAAGCTGCAACTAGCAGAATTAGAAAACCTTCGCCAAGAAGCATATGACAACTCCAGGCGATACAAAGAGAAGATGAAGGCTGTGCATGACAGGCACATAAAAAGGAGAGAATTCAGACCTGGGGAGTTGGTTCTCCTTTATAACTCCAGACTGAGGCTCATGCTAGGCAAGCTGAGATCAAGATGGGAAGGTCCCTATAGAGTAGAAAAGGCAGAGCCATACGGAGTCTTTCACCTGCGTCATTCTTCTAGCTCCAAATTCATCAAGGTCAATGGACATCGCCTAAAGCTTTATCATGGTGAGAAGATGAAGGAACGCAAAGAGCTAGAGGTCTTCCTCTTGGAAGACCCACCAACAGAAGCAGAATGATCCTGAAGACTGTCCAACTTAAGGACGTAAAAGCAAAGTGCTAGGTGGGAGACAACCCACTATGGTATGATCATTCCGTTTCAGTCTTAGTTCTATTTTATTTTATTCTACTTTATTTTTATTATTGTGCATTCATAATTTTTGCATAATTCAACTGCATGCTGCATTTTGCATTCTGCATAAAAAAAAGAACACACGACGCGCAAGCGTCGCTGACGCGTACGCGTCATATGTGCATGCGAAACAAAGAAGAACCAAATAGAGAGTTGTGTGGGAGCATGGCTGGAGGCGTGCTTTATGCACAAACACGCCCACGCGTACGCGTCCCTGACGCATCCGCGTCACTTGCAGAATCAGCCTTCCACGCGTACGCATCACCCACGCGTACGCGTGACCCTACAAATCGGCGTAAATGGGTGTATGGCCAGAAAGTTATGATGGTGTGGGGCTGGAATTGTGCTGGAAGCACAAGCCCTATCACGCATACGCGTCCTTGACGCGTACGTGTCATTTTTCTAATTCAGGCCATTCACGTGTGCGCGTCCCTGACGCGCACGCGTCGCCTCAAATTTTAGCAATGTGCGTTTTAAAACAGAGGGTTGTGCTTGCGCGAGGCTGCCTCCACACCAATTGCACAACCCTATCACGCATACGCGTCGCAAGCGACGCACAGCTAAACCACCTCAGCGCCTGATTTCAAATCTCACACACCAACCAATCCTACTTATCTTTCTCTTATCATTCTTTCTTCTTTCTTCTTCCTTATTTCTTCTTTATTCTTTCTTACTTTCTACTACTTTCACCCTCCTTCTTCATCTTCTTCCTCAAGGTTCTTTTCTTTTTCCCCTTTTACTTTTCTATTATTACTTTAATTTATAATCCCTTCTTCTTTTTCTTTTTAATTTCATTATCTATGTTTTCTTTGTCTTTCTTTTTCTTTTTACATCCTTTTAATTGGTGTTAGAAATTTAATTGGGTGATTGTTTTCTTCTATATTTTGCTTGTGGATATATAGAGGGGTTAATTGACAATTAATATTAACTTTTTGGGTTGCTTGCATGTTCAAATTTAATACTTTCAATAACATCTTTACCATGCATACTAAGTGTTTGTGAAAAAGTCCGTATGGCATTAATCATTTTTAATTATTCTATCCTTCTACTCTAATGCCTGTTTTTCATAAAACCCTTTCAATATTTTATTAATCAAATATAAGTGTCAATACAAACGTGATTATTAGTTTCATAAAACCCATTTGATTATTAGTTTTTTAATCCTTCTTTACCTTGGCATTGATTATCACTTGTACTATCCTCCTCCTTGCTTTAACCTTTGGCTTTACATGTTACTTTCCTTTTCCCTTTTCAGGATGGCTACCAAGAAGGATAAAGAGAAAGCTACTCCCAAACCACCGGCAAGGAGAGGAACAAAAAGAGCACTAGCTGCGGAACCATCCTCGACATCAGTAAAGCCCTCAACAAAGCGAGTCAAGAGGATCATTAAGGTCAATGACACAGAGAAAGGCTTTCCAGCAAGGGACACTGTGTGGTTCACTAACCTCTACTGTGAGCAGATGTTCCCCATCTTGGCTGAGTGGAACTATAACAATGAGCACATACTCATCCTCCCGACCCACATTGTTGATTTTGTTGAGCCCCGGATTGAGCGCAGACAATGAGGATTCTTACGGAAACAGCCACGACAAGTTAATCTCTCATGGGTAGTTGAATTCTACTCCAATTTTCACATGCCCGCCTTGCAATCTATCTATGTCCGTGGGAAGCAAGTCCCTATATCCGAAGGGGCCATTCAGCAAGCTTTAGATCTTCCCCCTGCTCCAGAAGGATTGGATGCATACCAAGAAACCTCTTTCAAGCGCCAAACATACCAATTTGACTGGGATGCCATCCTCAGAGTTATAGCACAACCTGGCAACAAATGGATCTATGGATACCATCATTCCCGACCTAAGAGCATATTGGCTTCAGCAGTTACCTTGGAGGCTCGAGTGTGGGCACAGATTATGTCCCATTACGTCTTCCCGAGCACTCACGAGTCCTTCTTCACTGCAGATATGGCTGTTCTCCTCTGGTGTATCCTTACAGACCAGCCTTTCAATTTACCAAGACACCTTCAGCATGCCATGGGACACGTATAGATTGCGGACAACCTACCTTTTTTCCCGCCTTGGTTTCAGATCTAGTCTCGGCAGCCGAAGTCTCCTACAGAGCTGGGGACACCAAGGCCATACTTCCACGGGATGATCAGTACGTCCCCAACGGGAAGTACATCCGACCCCAGTAGCCACTACCAGTCGACCGCAGACCCGGTCGAAGATATTCCTCCTCCTTCCATATCACAAGCACCTTCAACAAATCAACTGCTCCTTCAGATACTTGAGAGGTTGGACCGGCTTGACCGGCAGGCAAAACGAAGGGAGTGCCGTAACAAGCGCCGATTTACATACCTCAAGGAGCTGATTGTTGGCAACCACCCACCTGAAGAAGACCTAGACACTTCGGACTCTACTTCATCCACCAGCATAGGGAGCCATGTTAATCTCGACTGTGGAGATGCTGCTACCAGCCCCCCTTTGTTCCTGACTGATGGCACCGAGGATGGTGCCAAGCTTTAAGTGTGGAGAGGTCGGTCAGTTCCTGACTTCCGGAGGTAATTGCTCTTTCTTAACACCAATAGGTTATTTTTTCTTATGTTAGGATAGGATAAATTGCATAGTAATAGGTGTTTGCATGCATGTTCTATTTGGTTGAAAAATAATAAGTTTCTTTTCAAGACTCTATTTTAAAAATTTCACTAATTTAAATTAAAACTTTTGAGTTAAAACTTGTTTGAAGATTGTAATTTGGAACATGAATTGTAGCTAGAACACACAACCTGTGAGATTTGAGCTTAATTACATGGTTACACTATTTAACCATAATATTTTATTCTTGTGTGTTTTCTTCTCTATGATTGTAATTTTTATTTTGTTCCATCCTATATGTCCAATGTTTAATGTGTTTATATGCACGCATATTATTGAGGCTATTATTTGATCATTAGCTCACTTATCCCAAATGGCCTACCCTTCCATTTACCTTTATTAGCCACTTTGAGCCTTTTAATCCCCATTTGTTCTATATTTTACCACATCACTAGTCTTAAGCAGAAAAACAATTAAACACCCCAATTGAATATTTGGTTAGCTTAAGATAGAGATTGTGTGTCAATTAAGTGTGGGAAAACTGTGGGAACATGGGTTAATAGGGAATGTGTTATGATAAAATATTGAAAATTTTGGTACCTACTCATGTGAGACCAGAAAAAAGAAAAAAAATCCATGTGCATTGATAAGTTGTGTTTACTTTTATATTCGTTAAAAAAAATTCAATAAATAATTAAATAAATAAGGGGACAAAAAAAATTATCCCAATGCTAAGTTAAGGAAAAAGATCAATGCATATGTGATAAAATTAAAAGAAAAGTTGATGCATGAGTATGAGATGAAAAAGTGGGAACTTTGGGTAGCTAGGCATGAATTTAAAAGTATATAGAGTGTGTGTATAGGTGAGAGCTTAGGTTAATCAAGGATTCAACTTATAGCTCACTTAGCCATATATATATACCCTCACCTTTACCTTAGCCCCATTACTACCTTGAAAAGACCTCATGATGTTTGCATTGGTACATTAAATACTTGTTGATTGGTTAGGTGAAGAACAAAGTTTAGAAAGCATGACTAGAGAAGACTAGAGTGGATTACCCTATACACTTGAGTGATAAGAGTGCATATACACCATTAGTGAGGGTTCAATGCTTGATTCTATGTTCCCTGCTTTCATGAGCTATCTTCTTACAGGTTTACTTGTCTTTACTGTATGATTTTAATTAGTGATATCTGATTTATGTTTGTCTTGAAGAACTTATTTACTTTTAACCAAGTAGGCAGAATCATCGTAGCATATAGTTCCATTCATACATAGGTTGCATTTCATGAGTCTTACTTTCCCTTATTCAGTCTTTTGATCTCCTTGAGCTAAGCATGAGGACATGCTAATATTTAAGTGTGGGGAGGTTGATAAACCACTATTTTATGGTTTATCTTGTGCTCAATTGAGTGGTTTCATCAAGTCTTTGCCCACTTATTCATACAAATTGCATGATTCTACAATACCTTCTTAGTTTTGTTCCATGATTGAAAACTTGCTTTCTAAGCCTTTAATTTGTGTATTTTAAATCCTTCTTTATACCATTCGATGCCGTGATTTGTGTGTTCAGTGTTTTTAGGCTTTATAGGGTAGGAATGGCTTAGAGGATAGAGAAGAAGCTTGCAAAAATGGAAGGAGCATAAGAAATAAAGGAGACAACCACCGAGCATCGGCGCGCACGCATGGCTCATGCGTGCGCGTGATCTGGAGATTTTACAGTGACGCGTGCGCGTACCTGACGCGTACGCGTGTATTGGAGTTCTACAAGATGACGCGTGCGCGTGCATGACGCGTACACGTGACTGACGCGTACACGTGACATGTGCGATCTGTAGAAATAACAGAAAATACTGGGGGCGATTTTGGGCCGAGTTTTGACCCAGTTTCCGGCCCAGAAACACAGACTAGAGCCATGAAACATGCAGAGACTCAACACACATTCTCATTAGCATAGTTTTAGTTTTAGATATGAATCTAGAGAGAAAAATTACTCTTCCTCTAGGTTTTTTTACATTTATAGATTTCTAGTTTTATGCTTTTTCTTTTGGATATTGAGAAGAGTCATCACCTCCGTTGAAGTTACTATTCTAGTTTGTTTTCTTATTCCCTTACTATTCCATATTCTTAATTCTTGTTTAGAGTTACAATTGGATTGTTTTTAGAATTTATTAATGCAAGAGGTACTTTTCTATTTAAATTTTATTATTTGTTTAATTGCTTCCAATTGATTTTAATTACTATGTTCCCTTTTTTCTTCTCTTATAAAACAACAAAGATGGTATTCATGTTGATAGAGTAGACTCCCAACTTGACTTGGGGGTTGATTAAATGGAGACACTTTAGTTAGAATGCTCAAGTGATTAGTTAAATGGGAAGTTGTTGGCTAATTCTCTATTTACTAACACTAGTCCTTCCCAAGGGAGAGGACTAGGATTTGCAAATAAGAGTTAGCTCAATCACTTGACTTTCCTTTATTTAGTAAGGGTTAACTAAGTGAAAACAACAACCTCTTTATACTACACTTGAGAGAATTCTAACAAGGATAGAACTTCCAATTAATCATTCCCCCAGTCAAGGCTTTTTATTTTGAATATAGAAATCTCTTTTAATTTTCATTGCTCTAATTTACAATTATTTATTTTCTGTCATTCAACTCTCAAAAATTTCTCGGAAAACTCCTGATTAATAAGATGGCACCCTTTTGTCAACTCGTTGGGAGACGACCTGAGATTCATACTCCCAGTATTTTTATTCTAATTTTGTGACAACCTTTCTAAATTAATGAGCGGATTTTTGCTTGTTAAGAACTATACTCGCAACGTATTTCCATATTAATTTCTTAATCGGCCGACTTACGCTACACATCAGTGCATATAGCAACGTCTCCGACAGAGGCATGCGATGAGATCTTTGATTTTTTTGTGAGTGACGGATCTGCCATCTTAAACCCATTGGTTGAGAATGTGGGTCACCGGGTTTATGGGGTTCTGATGGAGAGAGATGGATAGAGCACGAGCTTGACCACAACAGAAGTGACAAGGACAGAGATGACAATGTGATGGGGGGCCGACGACAATGAGGATGGGTTCGGGCTTGACGATGGGGATAGAGATGATAACAACTGCTCTGAAGCAATGCGATAAGAGAAGCATACCTTCAAGAGGACAAGAAGGCAACCGCTGTTATCACTACCAGCGATGATAGTAATGGGTGCTGATGGTGGCTGCTTTGGTCTGGTGATTTCCTCTGAGGCTTTGATAGGGTTAGGTTTCTTCAGGAAGGGGTTTTTATTTTGAGAGAGAATGAAAGAGGGAGGGGTCCGGTCCGTCTTCTGCTTCAGGTATTTTCTTTTTTGGGAAAACGATGCCATTTTGAGGGGTGAGTGCAACAAACTGGGCTTTCAAAAAACCCGGACGGTTCATTTAGTTTACCTATTAATTGCTGGTTTGATCGATTTTTTAGCCAATTTTCTGCAAACGGTTTTCAGAGTCAACTGGACTGGCCAAATAACCGATTTCCATTTAATCCGGTCGAACCGACCAATCCAGTTCAATTTCCAGAACCCTGGAAAATAGGGACAAAGAAAAATAATATGGAATCTAAGAAAACTATGGAAGAAGGAATTTAAACCGAAAAAGGAATAAGCATTTAAAGCACGAATTAAAAATTCAAAATATTTTTTTAAGCGAAAATTTACCTTAGTGGAATAAAAGAGAAATAAGAGGAAAAAGAATTTGAACAAGATAAAGAAACTAAAAGAGAGTAAAAGGAATGTGAAAATTGTGGAATAATGAAACTAAAGAAAAAAGGATTTAAACCAACAGATTTCAAAGAAAATAAAAGAAAGTAAGTCAAGATCTTAATTGTTAGAAAAGATTTAGACAAAGAAAATAAAAAAGAAATAAAAAGCATTGCAAAATAAAAGAAAAAAAAAAGAAAGAACGTGAAAGAAAAATAAAAAAGACAGTAAACAATATCTAAGTTAGGATTTAATCGGATGTATATTGTCAATTTCAATTAATCCTCAAAAATAGCACCAAGAACTTGATGAGCGAAAATCAAAGCTTACGAATATCGGCAAGTGCACCAAATCGCTCAAATAATACCACGGTGAATGGATATCATTCCCACGAGGATTAAATGATTGAACAAGAAAATATCATATTAAAAGCCTAATAAGATTAATTACACCTGATTGATGATCGGAGAGGACAAGAGAAAATCTTGGAATCTTGCTGAAAATCTTCAGAATGCTTGAATGCTTTGGATAGTAGATCTTGAATATTGATTGAGAGAAGATAGTGATGATGAAAGTCAAGGGCTTTGGAGATGCTTGTGCTCTAAAGATCCAATCTTGTTCATTTATCTTGAAGTTTGCAAAGATCTTTCATGACAAAACCTTTAGTAACTTATTTTCAACTCCCTGGCTCCTCAGTTTCTCAAGCATTAATTAGGGGTCACTTTAATTAATCAAGAGATTAAGTACAAAAACTAATTTTTGATTCAAATAAGATTTAAAAGTAGTCCTTAGATCAAATTATATGTCACATATTCAAGCTAGTCTTGTCCAGTTAAATCTTAAAAGAAAACATAATTTTCAATAGTTGTTCTAATCCAAATTATATCTCTGTTATTCAAAATTAGAGTGATTGAAAATCATGAATGTGTCGCAGACTAATTGAACCACTATTCCTAACTGTTCATACCATGGGTCGAGCTATGCGATCCGGCTTGGACGAAGATCAGAACGACCGACCTCTTGAAAGGTTGGTCTATTACCGACCTCTTGAAAGGCTAGTCCATTACCGACCTCTTCACAAAGAGCTCGGCCAAATCGCTATAAAGGCCCAAATAAGCCCAAACAGAGGGACACAACCCACTCCAAAGGCGGTTGGCCTAAAAGATAAGATGACTTCACTCAAAGATAAGATAAGATAACTAACTTATCTTATCTAGAAAGGTCAGCCCACACCACTATAAATATACTGGAGCACCTAGGTATAATTCATACTCTGATTCTACACAAAATACCTGCTCAAAGCCCATGCTAACTTAAGCATCGGAGTCTCTTGCAGGTACCACCACCCTCTGGTGACCAAGGATCAGCAGCACCACCAGGTCCAACAAGTCGGACACGATAGCTCTGGCCACCATAACAGATCTCATCTGAGATCGACCTTCAGTTATAATACAAAAATCCAAAAAGAATTAGTTTACCTTCAGATTTACTAATCCGAATGAAGAATGAATAACTCAATCATGAAATAGATCAATGCAAGACTTTGAAATAAAATAAACATAGATTAATTATCCATGGAAAACATAAACAGAGCTCCTAACCCTTTGATAGAGAATTAGTTACCCATGAGAAAGTAAGAAAAACAAGAAGAGAAGTAGTTTGTGGATTTGATGCCCTCCTCTGTGAGCTATGCTCACTTATTTATAGCCTAAATTCTTGAATTCAAACTCAAAACTAAACTAATCTTACCTTTTGGAGAGATAAGATAACTACTTATCTTCCGGAGAGAAAGATAAGCTATTGACTTTAATTCAAATTTAAAAATGATAATTCAAATCAAATCCTAACAACCAAATCTCTTATGTTTCTAGAGAGAAGTAATAACTAATCTTCTTGATCTACAACTCTTCTAAATGTGATTGAGGCTTTTAACGATGTCAATAATTAAGCTTGGGCCTTAATTGTTGCTTCCTGAGAGTTGGAATATGTCGGCCTTACATTTTGAGTTGTATGGGGTGATGTTTTTTCGTATCCTAAAGATGATGGTGGTATGTGGCTGAAACTAAATGTCCACTATAGACATATAAATATCATTATGAAGCTTTGGACTTTGGCTTTCTAGCGCAAATAAAACCTCTCCATTTGGACCTCTATAGCTTAAGTTAGACTGCTGGAGTGTGAAGAGGTCAGGGCTGGTGGACATGTACGCCAGGCGTATGTATTTTGGGATCCAGTTTCCCTCCCTTTGGACAAGCTTTTGTTCCTTAGGCTATGGTTCTTGGGCCATGCTTCTTGGGTCCTGCTTCTATTTCATTTGTGCTTTCTTTGTGAAAAAACATTGATTCTTGCTACTTTTTAAGCCCAAAACTCCTGAAAACATAAAAACACTATTCCAACTCTAAATAATTGATTATTTGTTAAATTCTATTAAAAATCATAAGAACTTTAATTAAAAACCTAAGAAAAAAAAAGAACCCTAAAAATTGCTTAAGATGAGGTGTCATCAACGTCTTTCACAATTCCATTGACCTAGTATTTGTTGGAAGTTGATGTACCAGCAGCTAAAGAAGAAGGGATACTTTCATCTTCTTCTTCTTCCATAACCGTGTCCCTACAGCCTTAGTCGCTTTCGCTTTGGTTTCTTTGACTGCACCACTGCCTTTAAGAGATGAAATTTCATTATCTTGGATCTCATTGTTTAGATCAACACCAAAGTGCTCAAAGAAACAAGTAAAAAACAAGCCATATGGTAATAAAATATTTTTATCACTTTGATGCAATCATACATATGATGCATCATAAGATATGTAAAAGAAACTTTAGTTCTGTTGATAATGGCATAGAGAACCAAGGTGTCACAGAGAGTAACTCATTGATATGAACCGCTTTGTGGCAAGAGAATGTGGGTAATGATACGGTTTAACTGGGCTTTGATAGGACCTAGGACACGATGGTTATGGGTAATTGATAAACCGCTATTTTACGGTTTACTTTATATTGAATTCAGCAGGTTTTATCCATTTTTCTCACACTTATGCATATAAATTACGTGTTTTACATTTTCCTTCCTAATTCTGTGACACAGTTGAAAACATGTTTCCTAGGCCTTTAAACTGTCAATTTTAATTACCCTTTATTACCATTCGATGCCGTGATCTGTGTGTTAAGTGTTTTCAGGCTTTATAAGGTAGGAATGGCTTAGAAGATGGAAAGAAAACATGCAAAAATGGAAGAAACGTGAAAAAATGAAGTTTTGAGAAGCTAGCAGCAACACGTACATGTGGACGACGCATACGCGTGACTGACACGTACGCATGACAAGGATTTTTGCCAAGCGACACGTACGCATGACCGACGCATACGCGTGACATGCGCCACGTGCAGAAATTTCAATATCGTGGCCTGATGTACTTCCCATTCGGGACGTACTGGTCGGCCCTAAGGGTCATGACCTTCGTGTTTCCTGCCCAATAGGACGCACCTACTGCAGAGACTAAGTCTGAAACCAAGGCGGGGAAAGGCAAGTTACCCGCTATTTGCACGTGTCCCATGGCCTTCCAGATGTATCGGGGCAGGTTGAGAGGTTGCTCTGTCAGGATGCACTAGATGAGAATAGCCATGTCTGCTGTGAACGTCGACTCGTGAGTGCTCGAAAAGATATAGTGGGACATAATCTGTGCCCACATGCGAGCCTCCAAGGTAAGTGACTGAGCTGAGATGCTCTTGGGTTTTGATCGATGCTGCCCATGGATCCAGGTGCTACCAGGTTGGGCTATAACTCCAAGGACGCTATCCCAGTCGAACTGATACATCTGGCGCTTAAGAGAGGCTTCTTGATAAGCATCCAACCCCTCTGGGCTAAGTGGGAGATCTAGTGCTCGCTGTATGGCACTCTCGGAGATAGGAACTTGTCGCTGACGAACATAGACAGTCTGCAATGTAGGCGAGTGGAAGTTGGAGTAGAATTCAACTACCCATGATAAGTTGGCCTTTCACGGCTACCTCCTCAAAAATCTCCACTGTCTCTTCTCAGTTCGGGGCTCCACAAAATCAACAAAGTGTGTTGGGACAATGAGCAGATGCTCATTGTTGTAGTTCCTCTCAGCTAGGATGGGGAACATCTGTTCGCAATAACGGTTAGTGAACCGTGTGGGGTCCCGTGCGGGAAAGGCTTTTTCTGCTTCATCAACTTTAATGATCCTCTTTACCCGCTTTGTAGGCGGCTTGACACTGGTAGATGGGGGTGCCTTAGTCGATGTTCTCTTGGTTCCTCTCCTTGCTAGTGTCTTATCAGTGGCCTTCTCTTTTCCTTTCTTGGTACCCATGCCTAAGGAAGAAAGAAAGAGGAAGGATGTTAAATATATATAATTCCAAACCGACGGGAGAAAATTCTAAGTGATAATGAATGCCAAAGAAAATATAATAGCTTAAATACATGGTAGCTACTACATGTAGGTAAGACATCAATGAAGAGCAAAAAGGCAGTTCATAGTAATTAGATGCAAGAGGTTAAAAGCATGCAAGTAATAGGCATGAGAAGCATAACTCAAGCATCAATTATTAAAATAAGCTAAATTAAAGAGCACTTGTATGGTGATAATTGTGAATGATAATCTCAAATACATGTGGATTACAAGTGTTATAAAAAAGAGGCATGAAGGTGTAATAGTAAAATAGGATTCAATATGCCATAAGAGCTTTTTCGCAAACACTTGGTGGGAAAGTTAAAATAGGAATGAAAATAAAGAATCCAAATGTATATGAGAGCCAAATTTAAATGTCAATTGTCAAATCACTCCTCATAAGATCTACAAGCTCAATGATAATAAGGTACTACCCAAATAAAACTCCAAAACCAATATAAAAATTTCATGATAAAAGAATGAAAAAGAAGCCATGAATAACTAAGCTAAAAGAAAAATTGAGAAGAAAGAAAAATAAATAAATGTAATAATTTAAAGAAGAACGAAAAAGTAGAGGGAGAAAAGAAAAGAACCTGAGGTAGAAGATGAAAAAGGGAGGAAGAAAGTAATAGATAATAAGAAGTAATAAGGAAGAAAGAAGGAAGAAGGAAAAAAGAAATAGGATTGAAAAGGAATTAAGATTGGGGTAGGGGATAATTGAAATCTGGCGATGTACTGGTTTAATTGTGTGTCGCATGTGACGCGTACGCGTCTGAGACGCGCATGCGTGCTCTCAGTTGTGCGAATCGCACGAAGGCGTCCCCGCATACGCACAACTCTCTGTTCATTCTGGGTTGGGGCCATAATGGCAAATGACGCGTGCGCGTCAGTCACGCGCACGCGTGGATGGTGGTTAAGGGAAAATGATGCGCACGTGTTAGGGATGCGTACGCATGATGTGGTTTGTGCTTCTAGCACAGTTCCAGCCCCAAACCAGCACAACTCTCTTGTCAAACACCCATTTACGCCAATTTCTAGGGTCACGCGTACGCGTCAGGGATGCTTACACGTGGGCTGCTGAAAGCTTAAGCGACGCGTACGCGTGAGGGACGCGTACATGTGAGCTTGCTTGTGCGCAAAGCATGCTTCCAGCGCCACTCCTGCCCAACTCTGTGGTCAATTCCTATTATTCACGCATTCACATATGACGCGTACGCGTCATAGACGCTTGAGCGTCGAATGCGTTTTTTTTAGAATGCAGAATGCAGAATGCAGATGATTATGCAGAAACTATGAATGAATACTTATGAAAAACAAAATAAAATAAAACTAGGAATGAAAAGGGACGATCATTCCATGGTGGGTTGTCTCCCACCTAGCACTTTGTTTTTACGTCCTTAAGTTGGATGATCCACAAGCTCAGTCTGCTTCAGTTGGTGGATCCTCCAAGAGGAAGACCTCTAGCTCTTTATTGTCCTTCATTTTCTCACCATGATATAGCTTTAAGCAATGTACATTGACCTTGATGAATTTGGAGCTTGAAGGATGACTCAGGTTGAAGACTCCGTATGGCTCTGCCTTCTCTACTCTATAGGGTCCTTCCCACCTTGATCGCAGCTTTCCTGGCATGAGCCTCAGCCTTGAGTTGTAAAGGAGAACTAGCTCTCCAGGTCTGAACTCTCTTCTCTTGATATGCTTGTCATGCACAGCCTTCACCTTCTCCTTGTATAGCCTGGAGTTGTCATATGCTTCGAGTCGAAGGTTCTCCAGCTTTGCTAGTTGCAGCTTCCTTTCAGCACCGGCCTTGTCAAATTCCATGTTGTATTCCCTTACAGCCCAGAAAGCCTTGTGCTCCACCTCCACTGGGAGGTGACAAGCCTTTCCATAGACTAGACGGAAGGGACTCATCCCGATGGGTGTCTTGTACGCTGTCTGGTAAGCCCAAAGCGCGTCTACAAGCCTGGTGCTCCAGTCCTTCCTATGAGGCTTGACAATCTTCTCCAATATGCACTTTATCTCCCTGTTAGACACCTCGGCTTGCCAATTGGTCTGAGGATGGTAAGCTGTTGCTACCTTGTGAACAATGCCATGTTTCTTCAGTAGACCTGTTAATCTCCTGTTACAAAAATGAGTGCCTTGATCACTCACGATTGCTCGTGGTGATCCAAAGCAACAGATAATATGATTTCTAACAAAAGAGACAACAATGTTAGCATCATCAGTACGGGTAAGAATTGCTTTCACCCATTTAGAAACATAATCTACAGCTAACAATATGTATAAAAAACCACTAGAGTTTGGAAATGGACCCATGAAGTCAATGCCCCAAACATAAAAAATTTCACAGAACAACATAAGTTGTTGGCGCATCTCATCCTTCTTGGATATATTCCTAAACCTTTGGCATGGGGAGCAAGATTTACAGAAGGCAGTAGCATCTTTAAAAAGAGTGGGCCACCAGAATCTACAGTCTAAATTTTTTCTAGCTATCCTTTGAGGACCAAAATGTCCACCACTCTCAGAGGAGTGGCAGGCCTCTAAAATTGACTGAAATTCTGATTGGGGCACACACCTTCTAATTATCTGGTCAGCACCATACCTCCATAAATATGGGTCATCCCATATATAATATTTGAACTCGCTTTTCAACTTGTCCTTTTGATGCTTAGTAAAATTGGGAGGGAAGGTGCGACTAACTAGATAATTAGCTATAGGCGCATACCAAGGAACTACTTCAGATATTGCATGCAAGCTATCAAATGGAAAAGCATCATTGATAGGAGTGGAGTCATGCTTAATGTGCTCTAGGCGACTCAAGTGGTCTACCACTAAATTTTGGGAACCACTCCTATCCTTGATTTCTAAGTCAAATTCTTGTAGCAACAATATCCAACGTATTAACTTGGGTTTGGACTCTTTTTTAGCTAACAAATATTTTAGAGCTGCATGGTCTGAGTATACTACCACTTTAGTACCAAGTAAGTAGGCTCGGAATTTATCCAAAGCAAAAACAATAGCCAGAAGCTCTTTTTCAGTGGTAGTATAGTTAGACTGAGCAGCGTCTAAGGTCTTAGAGGCACATGCAATTACAAAAGGGTCTTTACCTTCGTGCTGAGTCAGCGCCGCTCCTACTGCATGGTTGGAGGCATCACACATAATCTCAAATGGCTGGCTCCAGTCTGGTCCTCTCACAATCAGAGCTTGAGTCAAGGCGATCTTTAGTTTATCAAACGCTTTCATGCAGTCCTCACTCAGCTCAAACTCAACATCCTTTTGCAGCAATCGGGATAAAGGCAATGCTACCTTACTGAAGTCCTTGATAAATCTCCAGTAGAAACCTACATGACCAAGGAACGAACAGACTTTCCTCACGGAGGAGGGGTAAGATAAACTAAAAATGACATCTACCTTTGTTGGATCTACAGAAATACCAGTAATAGAAACAACATGTCCTAGAACAATACCTTGTTTTACCATAAAATGACACTTTTCAAAATTTAGTACAAAGTTTGAACTAACACACCTCTCTAATACTCTAGCTAAACTATCCAAGCAAAGATTGAATGAATCACCATACACACTAAAGTTATCCATGAAAACTTCCATACAGTTCTCAAGAAAATCTGAGAAAATACTCATCATGCATCTTTGGAACGTAGCCAGTGCATTACATAAGCCAAAAAGCATCCTCTTATATGCAAACATTCCAAAGGGACATGTAAAAGTAGTTTTCTCCTGATCTTCAGGAGCTATATGAATTTGAAAATAGCCAGTGTAACCATCTAGAAAACAGTAGTGTGATTTACCTGACAAGCGATCAAGCATCTGATCGATAAAGGGCAGGGGGTAGTGATCCTTGCGAGTGGCCTGGTTGAGTTGCCTGTAATCAATGCAGAACCTTCAGGAATTCTGTACTCTAGTTGCTATGAGTTCTCCCTGCTCATTCTTCACTGTTGTGACTCCAGACTTTTTGGGCACCACTTGTACTAGGCTAACCCATTCACTATCTTAGATGGGATAGATGATGTCAGCTTCAAGCAGTCTGGTCACTTCATTCTTGACAACTTCTAAGATGGTGGGGTTCAACCACCTTTGAGGTTGACGAACAGGCCTTGCTCTCTCTTCTAAAAGTATCCGGTGCTCACAAACTTGAGGGCTAATGCCTACTATATCCGCCAAGCTCCACCCAATAGCTTTCTTGTGTCTTCTCAGCACACTAAGCAGCTGCTCCTCCTGTTGGAAAGTGAGTTCCCTTGCAATAATAACTGGGAGCTTCTGATTATCTTTAAGGTAAGCATACTTGAGGTAGGGTAGAAGGGGCTTCAACTCCATTTTCTGCTCATGGCTAGGCACTTGATCTTTTGGAGCCATTGGGGGTGGCAAGGTGTCTTCAGTAAGCTCAGAAGGTTTCCGCACACTTGTACCCTGCTCCATGTTCATCTCTTCTACTTCCTCTTGGTGAACTACAGCTACAGTCTCATCAATGATGTCGTACTGGAAGATGCAATGATCTTCCGGCGGGTGCTTCATAGCTTCATCCAGGTTGAAGCTCACTGCTCTGCCATATATCTCAAAAGAGTAAGTTTCTGAGAAGGCATCCAACTTGAACCTTGAAGTCTTCAGAAATAGCCTTCCAAGCAAGATGGCTGACGGTCTTCCTGAGTCAGTAGGGGGCATCTTCAAAATATAGAAGTCAATAGGAAATGTGAGCCCCTTAATGCTCACCAGCACGTCCTCAGCAATTCCAACCACCAAGATTATGCTTTTATCTGCCAAAACAAAACGTGCTGCCAACCTTTTTAAGGGAGGGAGCCTCAAGGCATCATATACAGATAATAGCATAATACTCACACACGCACCTAAATCACACATGCAGTCAAAAAATTGTACACCCTCTATACTAATAGTGACCATGCATGGACCTGGATCACTACATTTTTCCGGTATATCACCCATTAAAGCAGAAATAGAGCTACCTAGGGGAATAATTTCTAAATCATGTATTTTATCTTTATTCATGCATAAATCTTTTAGAAACTTAGCATACTTAGGTACCTAGCGAATGGCATCAAAAAAGGGGAATTGTTACCTCAACCTTTTTGAAGATCTCCACCATCTTGGGGTCTAGCTCCATATGCTTTCTAGACTTCCTAACAAAGTGTAGAAAGGGAATGGGAATGGCTTCTCTTGTAACTGCATCTTCCTTTGGTGCTCCATTCTCTGGTTGAGCCGCTCTTTCTTCAACTATGTCTTGTGCTTCTTCCTCCTCTTCAACATCCTCTACCTCAACAATGTGTTCAACTTGAATGTCTTCCTTTGAGCTTGGCTTCTCATGACTCCTCTCTTGCAGTGTGGTTCCAGACCTCAAGGTAATGGCATTGATTCTACCTTTGGGGTTGGGTATAGGTTGAGAAGGAAGTGTACTGGAGCTTCAAGGTTGATTTTTGGGGGTAGTTAAGGATTCCATCCGGGAGAGGAGAGCTTGTATAGTGGAGCTAAGACCATTTATAGAAGAGCTAATCGTATTATGAATGTCTTGTTATGCTTGCGCAAGGGAGCGAAGCATCTCATCATTAGAAGAAGAAGGGGGTAAGTAATTTGAGGAGTCTGCTGTTGGTTGTTCTGAGGCGCTTGGGACTGCCTTTGGTGAGGTGCTCTGTAAGGCTAGTTTTGGTTCTGCTGTCTGTTATTATTGTTCTACCTCTGATTTTCACCGTTGTCTCTGCCTCCTCAGTTGTAGTTGTCCCTCCACCCTTGGTTGAAATTATCTCTCTATCCTTGGTTGGAGTTGTCTCTCCATCCCTGGTTGGAGTTGTCTTGCCAACCTTGATTGTAGTTCCCACCTTGGTTATAATTACCGCCTTGTTGATAGTATCCTTGATAAGGGCGGTCATAGAAATTATGGGTAGCTGCCAAGGTGTTGTCTTCTTGTTGGAGCTGCGGACATTCATCGGTGTAATGAGTATAACAAGCACATATTCCGCACACTCTCTAAGGGACCAACTGTTGACACTGTGGTTGTGGGGCAGGCTTAGGTTGTTGTTGATTCAGCTGTAGCTGCTTCAGTATGTTGGTCATCTCTCCAAGAGTCTATGTGGGAGCAGTAGTCTCACTACTAGAGGAAACTTCCACAATGGCCTTAGGATGGTTGTTCCTGTGCCTGGCATTCTGGGTAGACTCAGCTAAATTGGTTATCAGTTGCCACGCTTCTGTCACCGTCTTGTACTTCTTCAGAGAGCCATTACTCGCAGCATCTAATGTAGTCTTGTCTTGAGGCTTCATGCCCTGTGTGAAATAGCTAATCAACACCAACTGGTCAATCTTGTGGTGGGGACATGAGTCTAGGAGATTCCTGAAGCGTTCCCAATACTCGTAAAGAGTCTCTGGTTCGTGATAAACCCCATTTGTAGGGTTTATCTTGTGCTTGATTTAGGAGATTTTATGAACTTTTACCCACATTTATTCAATGAAATAGCATGGTTTCATGATTGTCTCCCAATTTGTGCTTAAGTGTGAAAACATGCTTTTTAGGCTCTTAATTGTTAATTTTAATTTACCTTTGATTCCACTAGATGCCTTGATATGTTTGTTAAGTAATTTCAGGTTGAAAAGGCTAGGAATGAATCAAAGGAGTGAAGAGAAAAGCATGCAAAGTGGAGAACACATGAAAAAGCCAAAGATTTGGATATATTCATTGATAGGAAGCAGAAGTTGGTGAATTAAAAATTTATTAAAATGGTTACGTTGCGAGTATAGTTCTTAACTCACCGAAAATCTGCCTATCAATTTAGAAATATGTCACAGAGAGTTTAAATTAAAATTTCTGGGAGTTTTAAGTCCCAGGTCGTCTTCCAACGAGTTGCAGAAAAGTGTGCTGTTTTATTAATCAGATGTTCCAAGAAGTTGAGCTAAGTAAATTGGAATTTAAATTGAGGAATTTTAAATAATATAAATAAAAGCCTTGACTGGGAATTGATCAGTTAGAATCTCTATCATTGATGGAGTGATTTTTAAGATTGATTTATAATTAACGGTTACTCTGTTTGGTTATCCTTTACTAGGTAAGGAAAAGTCAAACAAGTTGGACTGCCAAATCTATTCACGAGTTACAACCCACTTAGTTCAAAGGGATTGGCGTTGGTGACAGGATAGCAATCCAACATTCAACCCAACTATAAATTTCTCCTTCGATCCTTCCAACTCAAGAGTTCCTTTTAATCAACTCCCTATCAAGTAATGAAACTACTCACGCATTGTAAATAAAGAATCCATGGCACATAAAAGGGAATTAAAAGAAGACATGATTATTGGAATTGAAATTGAATTAAAGAGAAATAATCCTTGCATTAATTAATCATAGGAGTATCTGAATGACAAAATTGAACATAACAAAGAACATGGAAGAATAAAACCAAGTTAAGAGAACAAACTAGAATGATGAAGTCTTGATGAGGAAATAACTCTTCTCACTGTTCCAATGCTAAGATCAATTGAAAATTAAAATCCTAAAAACTAGAGAGAAAAACCAAAGAGAGTGAAAAAAACTAGATCTAAAACTACTGAATGAATGTGTGTATTGTTTCTGCATATTCTCTGACTCTAGTCTGCTGTTCCGGGCCAAAAACTGGGCCGAAATAAGGTCCAAAATCGCCCCCATCGAATTCTGTAGATTATGCAGATCGCATATGTCACGCGATCGCGTCATCCATGCGGACGCGTTGCTTGCGCTTTTTCCTCTCCACGCTACCGCGTCGCTTGCGCTTTCCAATCCGCGCGGCCGCGCAAGGCATGCGGCCGCGTCGCTACGATTTGCGTTCCTTCGCGCAGTCGCGTGAGCCATGCGACCGCGTTACTTCTCGCTGGTTATCTCCTCAAATTCTTGTGTTCCTTCCATTTTTGCTAGCTTCCTCTCCAATCTCCATCTCATTCATGCCCTATAAGGCCTGAAACACTTGACACATAGATCACGGTATCGAATGGAATAAAGGAGAATTAAAAGTAAATAATTAAAGTCTCTAGGAAGCAATTTTCAAACATGTACTGAATTTAGGAAGGAAATCTAAATGCATGCTAAATTGATGAATAAGTGGGCAAGGATCATGACAAAATCACACAATTAAACACAATATAAACCATAAAATAGTGGTTTATCATTCATCCACGCGCACGCGCACTAGATGCGCACGCGCGAATTGCAAAACATCAAGGGACGCGCACGTTCACTATACGCATACGCGTCGGTGGCCGCACGTGATTTTTAAATAGAAAACGTGCCCAGCAATTTCTAAGAGCTGGCGGGCCCAATTTACAACCAACTTTGGCGCCAAAATGCATAAAAGGACCAAGGATTGAAGGGAAAATTATCAATTCACATCACTTCACACATTCACTCACATTAGGATTAATTTAGGGCTAGTTTTAGAGAGAGAAGCTCTCACTTCTCTCTAGGATTAGGATTAGGATTAGGTTTAGGTCAATAATCTTAGATCTAGGTTTTGATTCATGCTCTCTTCTACTTCTTCTTCTTAATTCTTTGTTGTTACATTCATGATTCCTCTATTCTTTTGTTGTAATCTCTTCTATTTTGTTTCTATACTTTGTTGTAGATCTACTTTTGTTCTTTCTATTCTCTTTCAATTCAATTAGAGGTAATTCATAATAATTGTATTCCTTTTTATTGTTGTTGTTGATTTCTTACATTCAATTGTTGTTAGATTTCATTGTTGTTGTCAATTTACTATGCTTTTTCTTTTATGCCTTCCAAGTGTTTGATGAAATTTTTGGTTTGATTTTAGTATAGATTTTGTTCCTCTTTGCCTAGGTAGAGTAATTAGTGATGCTTGAATTATTTAATTCCTTTGTTGATTGACAATTAGAATTTGCTAATTGATTTGGATACCACTAAAGCTAGTTTTTCCCTTGGGAGTTGGCTAGGACTTGTGGAATCAAGTTGATTCATCCACTTGACTTTTCTCCATGGTTAGAGGTTAACTAAGTGGTAGCAATGGACAATTCTCATCACAATTGAGGAGGATAATGAGGATAGGACTTCCAATTCTCATAACCTTGCCAAGAGATTTTCTAGTTGTTAGTTCATTTTCAATGCCATTTACATTTCACGTCTCTTATCCCAAAAACCCAAAAACATACCTCATAACCAATAACAAGACACTATGTTGCAATTCCTAGGGAGAACAACCCGAGGTTCCAATACTTCGGTTTATATAGGGGTTTGTTTTAGTGACAAACAATCTTTTATATGAAAGGATTATTGTTTGGTTTAGAAACTATACTTTACAACGAGACTTCATTTGTGAAATTCTATACCGTCAAAAGATCCATTCATCAAAATAGCGCCGTTGTCGGGGAATTGCAATGATGTTGTGTTATTGGTTATTGTATATATGTGAATAGCTTTATTTTTGGATTGCTTGTTAGTTTTTGCTAGTTTTAAGACTTTGTTTCATTATTTCTTATTAGCTTTTGTCTTTATTTTCTCTTTTCATCATGAATTCTCATTTTGGCTATGAGTGTGATTACAACTATGTTGTAGGTAATGAGAACTTCAATGAGAATGTATATCAAGGATGGGACAATCAAAGGTGGGAGGAGCCATATGCATATGATCAATCTTCATGGCAACAACCTCCCCCAATAAACTATGAACAAGAGCCATTCTATGATGCATATCAATCCAATGGCTATGGTGAATCTCCTTGTGACTTTCAAGAACCACCACCATATGCCTATGAGCCATATCCTCAATATAATCCTCAACCATACTCACAAGCCTCTTTTCACCAAACACTTCCATATGACCTTGACCCATATCCACCATACCAACCTTCTTTTAAACCATATGAGCCATACATGGAACCACCATTCCAATATCAATACTCCCAAGAACCACCTGAATATACACCACCACATCCTTATCAAGAAGAACCACCTTCCTATTATGAACCCCTTCTCCAAGACAATGAACCCTCTTATCCACCCCAATCCTCAATGGATGAAAATCTTAGCCTTATACTTCAAGGGCAAGGAGAAATACAAAGGGAGACACTAGAATTTGTGGCTACCTTGACCGAGGTCGTATGCCGATTAGCCTCCCAATGCTTGAGCACTCAAAGCACTCCCATGGTCACATGTGGAGAATTAATTGAAAAACATAGCATGAAGGAGAGATTGGATACTCCGGTGGAAAATGAGGGATGTTATTTTGTATTAGAGCAATTGGAAGAGCCTACGATCATTGAAGAAGAGGAAGAAGTGGTTGAAGATCTAGGAGATGAAGAACCTCCTTGGGAACCTAGAGTTGAAGAGAACCTCTCCAAAAAGATTGAATTTGATGTTGAGGAGGAGAGTACACAACCTCCAAGACAATTGTTGAATGAAGACTTGGAAGGAATGAAGCAAGAATTGAGTCCCCTTGGTGTTGAAGACCATGCATCCAATCCTCTTGGTGGTGAACCCTTTGAACTTGAAGAACCTTCTCCCAATGTGATAGAAAGTAATGTGGAGGTAGATTTCTCTCAACCTCCCATTTATGATTTGAGTGATGGAGAAAAGTTGGATGAAAATGATGAACAAACGATTGAAAGTGAAGAAGTTTGTGAAGAGGTGGAGGCCATCAATGAAGAATATAAGCAAGTAGAGCTTGCAAGGATATTGGAGACACCTCTCCCCAAGCCATCACCATCCATTCTTTCATTCAAGTGGGTAAATTCCTTGTACTTAAGCTTTATAATTCCCCTTGAATATGGTTTGCTTAAGACGGATAGTCAACTTAGAAATATTTGTGGCTTTAAGAGCAAGAGGGAGATGGTTATGGTGACATGTTCAAAGCGTAATAGCAAGGGTTGGTATAGTACTAGATTGCTTGGGTTTAGGAGGATGTTTGGTCGCTTACATGAGAATTCTAAAGTCATGACACCCGGATGGACTAATAATGATCAACTTCAAGACGGGTGTGAAAATAAAGTGTGGGATCCCGGATCGCACAAGGAGAATCAATTTTTGGAGTCCCAAGCTTGTGACGAACTCCATCAATACTTGGTGCAACAAATAGGTAATCTTGGGGCACAATGGAGGACCAAGCATTGGTGGATGTTCAAAGATAGCTTCAAGCACAAGCCACCTTGAGAGGAGCTCCTCATAAGTCCAACTTAAAGACAATAAACAAAAGTGCTAGGTGGGAGACACCCCACCATGGTAATATCTTTTCAATTTCTCTTTTGTACATATTGGTAGAATTAGTTTAATTTCATGTTTAGATTAGTTGGTTGAGTTTATTTGGTAGTCTAATGTGTTAAATAAGGTTTTATGGTGTTTTGGTAGCTGTTTGGAGGTTTGGAATGCTTGGTTTGGTGCAAAAACATAGAAAAATTTTGAAAAATATAGCACCATCAACGCGTAGGCGCACCTCACGTGTACGCGTGCATCAAGCGTTTTCAACCATCCACGCATATGCACACTGCACGCGTACGCGTGTATTGAAAAAATTCCACCTCCCATACATTGACCCAAGAGTTGTGCGAACGTTGCGCGCGCACTGTGCCTTTCGCGCAAGCCAACTCGCGCGTACGCGTACATGACGCGTACGCGTCACTCTCAAAATAAGCCATTGACGCGGATGCGCCATTCACGCGTACGCGTCGTGTCCATTGCACCACCATCCATGCGCGCGCGCCATGCACGCGTACGCGCGGATGCCCTTCCTTTACTACACTTCTTTTCTTCTCCTCTTTCCATTTCTTTCCTTTCCCTTTCTTCTTCCCTTCTCCTACCCCTCATCCAACACTTTCAAACACCATTGATAACCATTTATTTTAGTTAGTTAATTAGTTGGTTAGTTAGTTAGTTAATTAGTTAGTTTTAGTTTAGTTTTCATTTCATTTTCTCTGTTTTCATTATAAGTGTTGGATTATTGATTTTGTTTACTATGCATTGCTGCCTCTTATTGCCTAAATGCTATTTTAGCATGAATGTTTTTAGATGTTCATTATTGGATGTTATTATTGAGGTTATATTTTGCTACTTGGTTTTGAGTTCTTCATGCTTACCTTTTGAGAATACCAAGTGACAAGAATCGCCTTCGAGCTTGTAACTCTTCTTGAATTGCATGATTTGGCCACCATGTAATTTGAATCCTTACCTCTATTAGGCAATTTCTTGATGGATGATGTTATACATTTACCTTAATGCCTTAGGTTTCATGATCATATGCATCCATATATGTTTGGCTTGGATACTTTTGTGCTTCTTTATAGCTTGTTTTACCTTACAAGTTTACTTAAAGCATCTCAAGCATACTAGAATGGGTAAAGTGCATGCTTCTTTTGTGACATCGCTTTTTATGCTAATGTGTGTTCTAAAAGGCGCGTAATTTTAGAATTTACACACCTATTTGTCCTTAATGTCGCACTACTCCACTCACTCAATTCTAGTGATTATTACCTCATTCCAACAATGTGTGCTTCCTTGCTTTTGTATTTCCTTATCTTATGGTGTTATTTTCTATTTTTCATGATTGATGCACCACAAGAAAAAATGGAAGCAAGAACACGCAGCACCTGTTGAACTACCAGCTAAAGGTAGCAATCCGGAGAGTCGCCGTACCCCCTTGCTCATCTATGAGTGCACCGAGGACGGTGCAAACTTTTAAGTGTGGGGAGGTCGTCCGACCGTGCGGCGGTTTTGGGTGACAAATTTCTAATCTCAACACTTTTGCATTTCATTTTAGGTTTTTGGATATTTAGTTTCATTTCCTTAATTTTTGCATATATATACATAATAAGCTTAGTCAAAATAATGAAATTTTTCAAGAATTCTATCCATAGGGCACCAATTGATTTGAGTGAAAAATTCTTCATAGAACTTGCTTGAATTATATATATATATTGTGGAACATGTTTTGAGCTAAGGACACACAACCTAGTAAGATTTGAGCCTAATGGTGTGGTTACATCTTATAACCACTTATTTTCCTTCTTGTGTGCATTATTCTCTTCCTATGATTGTAATCTTTGAATTGTTTGATTCTCTATGTCCATTATTTTGGGTATTCATGCATTTATATGATTGAGGCCATCATTTCAAATAGCTCACTTACCCAAATAGCCTTACTTTTTTATCTTCCATTGTTAGCCAATTTGAGTCTACAATTAACCCACTTGTTCTTAATTTAGCACATTACAAGCCTTAAAGCAGAAAATAATAAATGTCCTTATTTGGATCTTTGATTAGCTAAGACTAGTGTGTGTGTGTATTATTCAAGTGTGGGAAAACTTGGAACATTGGGTGAATAAAAGGGTAGTTTTGTATTTTTATTGTAAATATCGGGAATTGGATACATGCTCATGTATTAATCAAATATAAAACTTTATGCATTGATGCTCTTGTATATACCTTAATGAAAAAGAAAAAAAATGAGAAAAACAAAAAGAAAGAAAAAAAGAGAAAAAATATGGAAAAGAAAAAGAAAAAATAGAAATAAAAGAAAAAGAAAAAGAAAGAAATAAAAAGGGGACAAAATGCCCCAAACCAAAGTGAAGCTCAATAAAATCAATGCATATGTGTTGTGATCAAGGAAAAAAATGCATGAGTATGTGAAAAAGTGGGAAAATAGGTAGTTATGTTAGTTTTGAATTGTATAGGATGTCATAGGTTAGGTGGAAAAGTTTGGGCTAATCAAAGATTCAAATCTCAAGCTCAATTGACCAAATATGCATTCTACCTTGACCCTAGCCCCATTACAACCGATGAAAAGCCCTCATGATAATTGTACATGCATGAAATAAATGTCGATTGTTAGAAGAAAAACAAATCTTGGAAAGCATGAAATAGAGGAGAATTGAGTGAATCAACCCTAAACACTTGAGCGAATAGAGTGCGAACACTACCGGTGAGGGTTTGATGCTCAATTACCTGTTTTCACCTATGATCATCATTCTTCATGCAAGTTTGTAAAAATATTTAATTGCTCAATTCAATTGTGGTTTGGCATGGTTGTTAATACCCTTAGCCCTTGTGCATATATGTTTCTTGGGAATTGACTTATTTTAGCCAAGCAATCGCATTCATGTAGATAGTTGCATATAGGTAGATTGCATTTAGTTAGGTTTCATTGAATAAATGTTGATACCCTTTGTTTCCTCCTTGGTTTAAGTATGAGGACATGCTTGGTTTAAGTGTGGGGAGGTTGATAAACCCCATTTGTAGGGTTTATCTTTTGCTTGATTTAGGAGATTTTATGACCTTTTACCCACATTTATTCAATGAAATAGCATGGTTTCATGATTGTCTCCCAATTTGTGCTTAAGTGTGAAAACATGCTTTTTAGGCTCTTAACTGTTAATTTTAATTCACCTTTGATTTCACTAGATGCCTTGATATGTTTGTTAAGTAATTTCAGGTTGAAAAGGCTAGGAATGAATTAAAGGAGTGAAGAGGAAAGCATGCAGAGTGGAGAACACATGAAAAAGCCAAAGATTTGGATATATTCATCCACACGCACGCACACTAGACGCGCACGCGCAGATTGCAAAACATCAAGGGACGCGCACGCACACTGTACGCGTACGCGTCGGTGGCCGCACATGATTTTTAAATAGAAAACATACCCAGCGATTTCTAAGAGCTGTGGGGCCCAGTTTACAACCAACTTTGGCGCCAAAATGCATAAAAGGACCAAGGATTGAAGGGGAAATTATCAATTCACATCACTTCACACATTCACTCACATTAGGATTAGTTTAGAGTTAGTTTTAGAGAGAGAAGCTCTCACTTCTATCTAGGATTAGGATTAGGATTAGGTTTAGGTCAATAATCTTAGATCTAAGTTTTGATTCATGCTCTCTTCTACTTCTTCTTCTTAATTCTTTGTTGTTACATCCATGATTCCTCTATTCTTTTGTTGTAATCTCTTCTATTTTGTTTCTATGCTTTGTTGTAGATTTACTTTTATTCCTTCTATTCTCTTTCAATTCAATTAAAGATAATTCATAATAATTGTGTTCCTTTTTTATTGTTGTTATTGATTTCTTACATTCAATTATTGTTAGATTTCATTGTTGTTGTCAATTTACTATGCTTTTTCTTTTATGCTTCCGAGTGTTTAATGAAATGCTTGGTTAGATTTTAGTATATATTTTGTTCCTCTTGGCCTAGATAGAGTAATTAATGATGCTTGAATCATCTAATTTCTTTGTTGATTGACAATTAGAAGTTGCTAATTGATTTGGATACCACTAAAGCTAGTCTTTCCCTTGGGATTTGGCTAGGACTTGTGGAATCAAGTTGATTCATGCACTTGACTTTCCTCCATGGTTAGAGGTTAACTAAGTGGTAGCAATGGACAATTCTCAACACAATTGAGGAGGATGATGAGGATAGAACTTCCAATTCTCATAACCTTGCCAAGAGCTTTTCTAGTTGTTAGTTCATTTTCAATGCCATTTACATTTCAGGTCTCTTATTCCAAAAACCTCAAAACATACCTCATAACCAATAAAACGACATTATGTTGCAATTCCTAGGGAGAACGACTCGAGGTTCCAATACTTCAGTTTATATAGGGATTTGTTTTAGTGACAAACAATCTTTTGTATGAAAGGATTATTGTTCGGTTTAGAAATTATACTTTACAACGAGACTTCATTTGTGTAATTCTATACCGTCAAAAAATCCATTCATCAAAATGAGAAAAAGAAAAGAAAATAAAAAAAAGAAAAAAATAGAAAAAGAAAGAAAAAGAAGAAAAACAATAAAAAAGGGACAAAATTCCCCAAAGTGAAGTCCAATAAGAGTCAATGCATAAGTGTTGTGATCAAGGGAAAAAAATGCATAAGTTTGTGAAAAAGTGAAGAATGGCTAGTTAGGTTTGTTTAGAATTGTATAGGTTGCTATATAGGTTAGGTGGGAAGTTTAAGGTAATCAAAGATTCAAATTTCAAGTCTACTTGACCAAATATGCATCCTTATCTTGACCCTAGCCCCATTACAACCTATGAAAAGTCCTCATGATAGTTGTATGCATGCATTGAATAATTGTTGATTGTTAGATGAAAAAACAAATCTTGAAAAGCATGATTAGGAGAGAATTTAGAGAATTGAACCTACACACTTGAGCGACTAGAGTGCAAACACTTCCGGTGTGGGTTCGACGCTCAATTCCTTGATGATTGGGAGCCATTAACTCTAGGTCTCACTAATTGAATTGGTGGAGAGCTAGGACTTGTGGACTTGGATTGATATAGCTCACTTGACTTTCCTTTACTACTAGTTAGAGGATGACTTAGTGGGATTGATCCTTGCCAATTCTTATGTTGTGGTTAGTGATAAGGATAGAGATCCTTGACCACCAACCCTTGCCAAGACCTTTGTAGCTATTAGTTTACTTCCTTTCCATTTATCTTTCATGTCTCTTATCAAAACTCCAAACATAACTCATAACCAATAACAAGGACACTTTATTGCAATTCCTAGGGAGAACGACCCGAGGTTTAAATACTTCGGTTTATAGATTTTAGGGGTTTGTACTTGTGACAACCAAATTTTTGTATGAAAGGATTATTGATTAGTTTAGAAACTATACTTTCAACGAGATCTCATTAGAGAAATTCTATACCATCAATAATCTGTTAATCAAAATGGCGCTGTTACCGGAGATTTGCAATGGTGTTATGTTATTGGTTATTGTATATATGTGAATATTGTGAATAGCTTGATTTTTGGATTGCTTGTTAGTTTTTGCTAGTTTTTGGATTTTGTTTCATTATTTCTTTTTAGCTTTTGTTCTTATTTTCTCTTTTCATTATGAATTCTCACTTTGGCTATAATTTTGGTTCTAACTATGTTGTAGGAAATGAGGGCTACAATGAAGATGTGTATCAAGGATGGGATAATCAAAGGTGGGAGGAGCCATATGCATATGATCAATCTTCATAGCAAAAACCTCCACCAATACACTATGAACAAAAGCCATTCTATGATGCATATCAATCCAATGGTTATGGTGAATATCCTTGTGACTTTTAAGAACCACCACCATATGCCTATGAGCCATATCCTCAACATAACCCTCAATCATACTCACAAGCCACTTTTCACCAACCACCTTCATTTGACCCTCATCCATATCCACCATTACAACAACCATATGAGCCATATGAACCACATATAGAGTCACCACCATCCCAATATCACCACTTCCAAGAACCACCCCCTCCATATTATTATTAAGATGAACCACCTCCAATGTATGAAAATTTTTAACCACAAGATGAACTCTACTTCCCACCACAACCTCCCATGAAAGAATACTCATGTCCATCGATCCAAGAGCCGTATGATCCTAATCATATTATCCAAAAGGAACAAGAGTCAAGGGATCATCTCATGGAAATATTGGATCAACTTCAAGCGACCATGGAGCGTGTTGTGCAACAAGTGGAAAGAGAGGAAATTATTGAACCACTACAACTCTACCAAGAGGAACCACCTTCCTACTATGAATTCTTCTTCCAATTTGATGAACCCTTCCATCTACCCCAACCTCCAATGGATGACATCCTTGATGTTCTTGTTCAAGGACAATAGGAGATGAAAAGGGATGTGCAACAATTCATGGCCACCTTGGACGAGGTGGTAAACTGGTTAGCATCCCAATGCTTGGGAACCCAAAGTACTCCCATGACTACATGTGGAGAATCAAATGAAGAGCATAACATGAAGGAGAGATTGGTGGAGAATGAGGGAAGTTGCTTTGTATTGGAACAATTGGAGGAAGCTACAATTGTTGAAGAAGAGGAAGAGGTGGTTGAAGACTTAGGAGATGCGGAACTACCTTGGGAACATAGAGTTGAAGAAAACCCCTCCAAGAAGATTGAATTTGATGCTAAGGAGGAATGTGCACAACCTCTAAGGCATATTCCATATGAAGAATTGGATGGGATAGAGCAAGAAGTGAGTTCCCTTGGCAATGAAGATCAAGAATTAAGTCTTAGTGGTGAAGAATCCTTTGAGCTTGTAGAACCTTCTCCCGGTGGATTTGAAAGCGTTGTGGAGGTAAATTTTTCTCACCCTCCCAATTATGACTTGAGTAAGGGAAAAGAGCTAGATAAAATTGTTAAACAAAGGATTGCATTTGCAAAAACTTGTGAAGAGGTGGAAGTCCCTAGAAATAGAAGGAAAGGGCTTGGTTACGCTTTGTCAAGATCCGTGGAAGCTTCTTTACCTAGGTTGTCATCTACCCCTTCATTTGAGTGGGTGAAATTTATTTCTATTAGCTTTATTATCCCACTCGAATATGGCTTGCTTGAAATGGATAGTCAACTTAGGATGCTTTGTGGGATGAAGTGTAAAAGAAAAATGTTTTGTAGTTGGCGTTGTAAATCAAGGTTCATTATGGTTGCTACATCAAACATGAAATATAAAGATTTGAGTAGTGCTCAACTAGATGGGTCTAGGAGGATTGTTAGTCACTTTATTGAGAATTCACCTTACTTGCCACCCGGATGGACTAAGGATGATCAATTCAAGGATGGGTGTGGAAACAAGATATGGGATCCGGGAATACATGAGGATCACCTTTGGGAGCTCATGGTGTGTGCGAAACTCCATCAAGGCTTGAAGATATCAAATTTGAAGAACGGAGTTTATTGGAGATTCAAGCATTGGTGGATGTTCAAAGATAGCTTCAAGCACAAGCCACCTTGATGAGGAGCTCCCCACAAGTCCAACTTAAGGACAATAAACAAAAGTGCTAGGTGGGAGACACCCCACCATGGTAAACTCTGTTCATTTTTATCTTTTGTAAATATTGGTAGAATAGGTTTGATTTCATGTTTTGTTTTGTTAGTTGAGTTTATTTGGTAGTCTAGTATCTTAAATAAGGTTTTATGGTGTTTTGGTAGCTGTTTAGAGGTTTAGAAGGCTTGGTTTGGTGCAAGAACTTGGAAAAATTTTGAAAAACAGAGCACCAACCCACGCGTGCGCGCACTTGACGCGTACGCATGACCCAAGCATTTTCGACCATCCACGCGCACGCGTACATGGCGCATACGCGTGGATGCAAAAATTCCACCCCCAGTAAAAAAAACCGAGAGCTAGGCCTGCACTGTGTGAACATTGGGCCTAAGACACAAACCAACCCGCACGTACGTGCACCTGGCGCATACGCGTCCTTGATTCTATTTGCGCAATGCACGCGTAGGCACGCTATACACGCGTGCATCGATTGTATCACCTACACCCCTGGTATATTTTCCAGAGAGTTAGGTGAATTCTGGGCTGACATTGTGCCCTGTGCCTAACCTCACTCACGCGTGCGCGCACCTGGCGCGTACGCGCCCTTCGGCCAAACTGCGCATTGGCGCGTAAGCATGCATGACGCATCCGCGTCGGTAAAAAAAAAGAGTTTTTTTCTCATCTTCCATTTTCTTTTGTTTATTGCATTTGCATACTTTTATTCTTTGCATTTCACTTTTGCTTTTATAGCCTGTTTTCATTTTTTTCCTAAGTTTCTCATTTTAATAATGGTGTTGAAACTTTTCTATTCAATTGTTGAGACTCTCTTGTATTATTTTGATGCTTCATGACTTGTTTAACATTAATGGTCATGTTTGTTCTACACACGAGATTAGTGCTTTAGTCCTTCCTCATTCATTATTCTTTGTTTTTGTACTTCATTATCATTGAGTTAGGATAGGACCAATTGCTCTCATGCTTATCACTCATCTTGTTTGTGTCAATTCTTATTTGATCTTGATGCTCAACATGCTCCTTATGCTTTGACTTTACTCTTGCATCAAGCTTAATGATATGCCTTAGCTTACCTTGTTTTCTCACTCACATGTTGTAGCTACCATGTAGTTGAGAACACTACTTTTATTTGGCATTAGCCCCGGCCTATGTTCTCTTGCTTTGCTATCTTTATTGTAGGCTTAATTCTCTTTCTTTATCTTTCCTTTTAGGTCGGCCACCAAAACAGGAAACGAAAAAGTTTCTAAATGGGGCGACAAACAAGTCATCCGCATAACCATTTGAAGAAGCTCATCAATTGTAGCAACCCGTCCACCTTGTTCTTCTTTGCATGCACCGAGGACGGTGCAATCTTCAAGTGTGGGGAGGTCATCCGACCGATTTCCATGGGTAACAATTTCCTTTTTCAACACCAATGTTAGTTAGTTGTTGCATTGCATGTTTGGTTGCATGCTAGTTAGAATTTGTACATACTTTGCCACTTCTTTTTATGATTAGGACTACTTGGTTAGGGCGATGATTTCTTTTCCAAGAAATTGTTTTAGGGCAACCTACCAATTTAAATAAAATTTTTGTTGAACTTGCTCGAAAGAATTTATTTTGGAACATGGTTTTTGAGCTAAGAACACAAGCTTGTGAGTTTTGAGCCTAATTGCGTCATTACATCTTATAACCACTTATTTTCCCTTCTTGTGTGCATTATTCTCCTCCTATGATTGTGATCCTTGATTTGTTCGATTCTTTATGTCCATTATTTTATGTAGACATTCATTTATATGATTGAGGCCATCATTTCATTTATCTTACTTACCCAAAAAGCCTTACCTTTTATCATCCATTGTTAGCAATTTTGAGCCTACGCTTAACCCAATTGTTCTTTATTTTAGCACATTACAAGCCTAAAGTGAAAAAATAATAAAAGTCCTTTGTTTGGATCTTTGATTAGCTTAGGCTAGTGAGAGTGTTTATTATTCAAGTTTGGGGAGATTTGGGAACGTTGGTGGGGATAAAAGGGTGTTTTGTATTTCTATATTTGGGAAATGGGTGCATACTCATATATTGATTAAATGTATAGACCTTATGCATTGATGTTCTTGTATGTATCTTGAAAGAAAGAAAAAAAATGAGAAAAACAAAAGAAAAAGAAAAAAAAATAATAAATGTGAAAAAGAAAAGAAAAGAAAAAAAAGAAAAAAATAGAAAAAGAAAGAAAAAGAAGAAAAACAATAAAAAAGGGACAAAATTCCCCAAAGTGAAGTCCAATAAGAGTCAATGCATAAGTGTTGTGATCAAGGAAAAAAATGTATGAGTATGTGAAAAAGTAAAGAATGGCTTGTTAGGTTTGTTTAGAACTGTATACGTTACTATATAGGTTAGGTGGGAAGTTTAAGGTAATCAAAGATTCAAATTTCAAGTCCACTTGACCAAATATGCATCCTTACCTTGACCTAGCCCCATTACAACCTATGAAAAGTCCTCATGATAGTTGTATGCATTGTATGCATGCATTGAATAATTGTTGATTGTTATATGAAAAACAAATCTTGGAAAACATGATTAGGAGAGAATTGAGAGAATCAAACCTACACACTTGAGCGACTAGAGTGCAAACACTTCCGGTGAGGGTTTGACGCTGAATTTCTTGATTCCCGGCTTTCATGAGCGTTCTTCTTGCAAGTCTACTTGAACTTCATTTTTATACTTGAATTGGTAGGATTCATGAGTCGTCATATGACCTTAGCCCTACCGGTTTATACATGCTCTTGGAGGATTAATTTATTTTTAACCGAGTAGGTAGAATCATTTTGCATTTAGTTGCATTCATATAGATAGATGCATTTAGGTTATTTGCATTGAATAAATGTCCATACCCCTTCTCTTATCCTTCTTGGTTTAGCATGAGGACATGCTATTGTTTAAGTGTGGGGAGCTTGATAAACACTATTTTTAGGGTTTATCTTGTGTTGAATTTAGAGGGTTTTGTCAACTTTTCTCCCATGTATCCAATGAAATAGCATGGTTTTGTAAATTCTCCTTTAATTGTGCTTAAGAATGAAAACATGCTTTTTAGGTCTTAAAATAGCTAAAGTTAATTCACCTTGATTCCATTAGATGCCTTGATATGTTTGTTAAGTGATTTCAGATTTAGGAGGCAAAGATTGGATTAAGGGAATGAAGAGAAAAAGCATGTAGAAATGGAGAACTCATGAAGAAATGAAGGAATCGCAAAGCTGTCAAGCCGACCTTTACGCACTTAATCGATCAAAACTTGAGCTACAGAGGTCCAAATAATGCAGTTCTAGTTGCGTTAGAAAGCTAACATCCGGAGCTTCAAAATGATATAAAATTTACTATAGTTGCATCGCGTTTAGGGGCACGCTCATGCACTGTACGCGTACGCACCGATGTTGACGTGATTCACTAATTACAACTCGTGGCCAGCGATTTCTGGTGCATTTTGGGCCCAATCTAACTCATTTCGGATGCTATTTAACCCAAGGATTGAAGAGGGATGACACACCTAATCATCATTAGTTTATTTTAGATTAGTTTTGGAGGGAAAGTTAGTTTTAGAGAGAGAAGCTCTCGCTTCTCTCTAGAATTAGGATTAGGTTAGATCTAGATTATAATTTCTTAGATCTAGGTTAATTTCATGCTTTGATTCACTTTTCCTTTATCAATTCTTGTTCCTCTTCTTCTCCTTTCTCTAGTTTTGTATTTCAATTCTTGTAATTCTCTACTTTTATGTTGATGCACTTTTGTTCCTTCCTTTTCTTTTTAATGCAATGCATGTTTTGATTTCCTTTATTGTTCATTTGATTTGTTGTTGTTTAATTCCTTATAGTTGAGTAGAGTAGATTTACTTTCCTTGCAATTTACTATGCTTTCTTTTTATGCCTTCCAAGTGTTTGATAAAATTCTTGGTTGGATTTTAGAGTAGAATTTTATGCTCTTAGCTTGGGAAGGTAACTTAGGAACTCTTGAGTTACTAATGTCCAAGTAATTGTTGATTAGAATCCATTAACTCTAGGTCTCACTAATTGAATTGGTGGAGAGCTAGGACTTATGGACTTGGATTAATATAGCTCACTTGACTTTCCTTTACTACTAGTTAGAGGATGACTTAGTGGGATTGATCCTTGCCAATTCTCATGTTGTGGTTAGTGATAGGGATAGAGATCCTTGACCACCAACCCTTGCCAAGACCTTTGTAGCTATTAGTTTACTTCCTTTCCATTTATCTTTCATGTCTCTTATCAAAACCCCAAACATAACTCATAACCAATAACAAGGACACTTTATTGCAATTCCTAGGGAGAACGACCCGAGGTTTAAATACTTCAGTTTATAGATTTTAGGGGTTTGTACTTGTGACAACCAAATTTTTGTATGAAAGGATTATTGATTGGTTTAGAAACTATACTTGCAACGAGATCTCATTAGAGAAATTCTATACCATCAATAATCCGTTCATTAGTTCGCCTTGGATAATGCAGGAAATTTCTTTCCTCAGTCTATCTGTAACTTCAGCCGAAAAGTATTTGTCCAGGAATTCCCTTCTGAGCAGATCCCAATTAGTAACAACCTCTTCAGGTTGAGTGTAGAACCACTCCCTTGCCTTTCCCTCAAAAGAAAATGGGAAGGCAGAAAGCAAAATAGTAGTTTTATCGGCACCATGATGCCTAGTAGTTGAGCAGGCTGTCTGAAAATCTCTAAAGCGCTTGATAGGCTCCTGAGTAGGTAAGGCATGAAACTTTGGTATTAGATTGATTAGCACAGTTTTCAGTTCAAATTCTGTAGCCAAATTTGGATGACACGTTAGATACGGTTACAGTGTCAAGTCTGGAGCTCCTGCTTCCTGGAGAGTAATCCTTTTGGGCTCCGCCATATTACCTACACGTAAATCAACAGAATCAGTAGAAGAAGAGCTTGTTTCTTCTTCAAATGGTGCTTCAGATTCGCTCTCAGATAAGACTGGTGAATTGGTAGTAACCACTTCACCACCCTCAGAGGCTAACCGACGCCGAGCTCGCCTAATACGTGAAATAGTTCTTTCAATTTCAGGATCAAACGCGGCTAAGCTTGGATCAGGTAGTGAACGCGTCATTCAATGAAAGAAACATACAGCTCATGGTAATAAAATAATATAAAATATGCAAATATGTAAAATTAAAAATATTTACAAAAAAATATTAAAAAAAAAACATTCATTCATTCACAGAACATTCATTCACATAATTTTAGGTTCTAGATGTAGTTTTCTAGAGAGAGAGAGAGGCTCTCTCCTCTCTCTAAGTTTTAGGATTCTTAGTTTTAGTTATTCTTAATTTCAGATTTCTACTTTACTTTAATTTAGTTTTCTTCTACTCTTATTTGTTCTAGTCCTTTAGTTTATCTATCTTCTCTTGTTGATTTATTTATTCCCCAATTTGGTTTATGAATTCTAATGTTAGATTTGATTTTCTATTTAATGCAATTTGAGGTATTTCATGTTTATTTCTTCTTTTCTCAATTGTTGTTATTGATTCCTTGCAATTGGTTGCTTAGGTTTTATTATCTCTTATTAATTTCTATGTTTTTATGTTATGCCTTCCAAATATTTGATAAAATGCTTGATTGGATTTTAGTGTAGATTTCTCTCCTTTTGGCTTTGGTTGAGTAATTAGAGACTCTTAAGTTATCAAACTCCCTTGTTGATTGATAATTGAAAGTTGCTAGTTGATTTGGATCCCTCTAAAGGTAGTCTTTCCTTAAGAGTTAACTAGGACTTGAGGAATCAAATTGATTCATCCACTTGACTTTCCTTCATAGTTAGAGGTTAACTAAGTGGGAGCAATGGACAATTGATGTCACAATTGATAAGGATAGCTAGGATGGGACTTCTAATTCTCATACCTTACCAAGAGCTTTATTAGCTATTAGTTTAATTCTTGCAACTTACTTTCCTTGTTCCTTATTGAAAACCCCAAAAAGATAAAATTTCATAACCAATTATAAGTACACTTCCTAGCAATTCCTTGAGAGACGACCCGAGGTTTGAATACTTCGGTTATCATTTTTATAGGGGTTTGTTACTTGTGATAACCAAATTTTTGTATGAAAGGATTCTTTGTTGGTTTAGAAACTATACTAGCAACGAGAATTCATTGAGGAATTCTAAACCGTCAAAAATCCGTTCATCAGTAACACCATCCATGAGAGAAATATTCTCACAAATATTGGCCAAAACATCCTTGTGTAAAATACCCAAATCATTGTCCCACTTTCCAGTGATGTAAGCATTGACACCAACATCATGATAATCTAGGACTTCACTAATAGATTCTTTGTTTAAATGCATTTCACAATCTTCAACATAAGAGTAAACAAATTCCTCATGATACTACATATTGTTATAAAATTCTCTAACTAAATCAGGGTAAACAGGTTTTCAAATTTCAAACAAATTCTTCCAATCCAGATAAATGATATTTTCAACCAAGTTTATCCCCTTTTTAGCTAAAGCCTTTAAGTCAGCCACATATGTTGAACACAAAGGTCTTTTAGAAAAATAGCTCTATAAAATTCAAAGTTCATACAGTGAGAATGTGGAAGCTTATCAAAATGTGATTTCCAACCTCAGGTGCCATTGATGGACAACGAGAGGTTATCTTCTTCCTTGCCATGGTTTCTAGTATGGGAGAGGAATGTGAAGAGGAATAGGAGTGTATGTGGATGTGAGTGTGTACATGACCTTTTGGTAGAGGGTTTTGTAAGAACAGGTGCAACCATTTTAATAAAATAATAATTTTTAAGTGCTCAGAATAGATTCAAATTTAGAAGTTTTAATTTAAAAATTTAAAGGTGAAATTTGGTTTCATGGAATTTTTCTGAGTTGGAAAATGTATCTTTTTCGAGATTTTTTTTGTAAAAATGCATACTGGCGCTTAAGCTGGCAGTACCGGCTCTAGTCTGTCCAGTACCACGTATTTTGGAAAATAAGATTTTGAAAGTTGATTTATTGTTTTGAAAGGATAAAAATAATTTAGAATCAAAAATCGGGCGCTAATCTTAAAGGTTTTGGCCCAAAATGGGCCAAACGGATCAAAACACTTAGCGGCTTGGACCGGGCCCAAGTGGACCCAAGTCCAACATATATATGCCCTAACTAATGAGCTTTGAGCTCATTTTCCAGCCCAAAGAGAGAGAGAGGCGCGGTTTGAGAGAAGAGAGGAGAAAAAGGTGATGTTACTATTCATTATCACCTTCTGGGACCCATAACTTTAGCTACGAAACTCCGATTGACGAGCTGTTTATGGCCACGCGAAGCTCTCGTTAAGCTCTTCATTTATATCTAAGAAAATTTGATAAGAACTCTCAACTCACACCCCAGTTTCCTGCCCTTACTTTCTGCGTTTTTGGGGTTTGATTTTTGAGTAGATTTTGTGGTTTTGCTTGTTTAGGTGATCTCTAGTAGCGGGTAATTGTTAGATTTTATCCTTAATCTCGTTGAGCAAGGTAAGGTCTTACTAAACCCTTGTGTTTAGTTGTTTTTCTGAACCCTAAGCTCGATGTTGGTATGTTATATGTGTATGGCTTGATAGTTGGTGAGTCTTGGAGGTGGTGTTGGTGCTTGAGGCTTGTTGATCTTGTTGGAATCAAGCCTTGGGTGTTTGCGCATATTGAGAATCGGCCAAGATATGATTTCAGTTTCCTTTATATAATATGTAATATTTCTGGACACTTAGCCTAGTTGACCCTAAGATAGGATTGAATGATATTGGCGTATGAATAATTATATATGAATTGATGTAATTGTTGGTTGTATTGGATTATTGTGGTTGATGATGATTGTTGAGAATTATGGGTGTTGATGAGTATTGATGGTGATTAGTTATATTGATGAATAATGAGGATTATGAGAATTTAAGGCAATTAGTTAATGTAAAATGTTTGTGATGGTTTGGAATAAAGGATATTGATGATTGTGATGTCTGATGAGATATGTTGATGAAAATTTTGGATTTTGAATCTTGTGGTTGATGTTGTGTTAAGGTTGGTGGATTATTGATGGTGTGTAAGGTTGGTGTTGGGTGACTTCTATGATAATGATGAGTGGTAAGTGATGAATCTGTGTATGAGAAATTATTGAGGTGGAATGTTGTTATGTAATATTTGGGAGCTTAATGATTTGATTGATGAATTGGGTGTAGAAATGATGAAAATGTTAATTTTAGATTGTGGAATGAATTGGAGGATATGTGAATATGATATAGGTACATTAGGATTGTTTTGAATATAGAATAAGTAATTTTGGATTGAGAGTTGGTTAAAATTGAGGTTTTGAGACATTTGGTAAAAAACTAATTTTTGGTGAATTTTGATGGATCATAACTTGAGCCTCAGTTTTTAAAATTTGTTGAAATTTGCTTTAAATTAAAGTTCATTGAAAACTCTTTAAATGGACATAAATTTTGTAAGAAACGGATTTTCGTAGAGGAAGTTATGATCATTCAAAGTTTGGTGTCAAAATCTGAATTCTGTACATGCTGCAGAATTTGTGATTTCTGGTTTGTGTGCGCACGCACAGCCTTGTGTTTATGCACACACAGGGAAAAGGCTTGCTGATGAGAGCGCTAGCATGACCTGTGCGCATGCACAACCAACGAAGTTTTCCAACCGGTGCGCACGCACAGACCTGTGCGCACACACATTTTGGAAGGTGCACTCTGTTGTGGGCGTTCACACGTCTTGTACGGATGAACAGAGTTTGAAAATTTTATTCCTTATGCGTACGCACACATTTGAAAACTTTTCTGGGCGTGCGCATGCACACCCTTGTGCGTACGCACATGCCCTATTTTTCAACTAAAATTCTTGTTTTTAACTGTTTCACCTTCCCAACAAGCTTGTAAACTTCAGTGACACCTATTTAAGACTCCTTGGCTTATTTTTCAGGTATTAAAATATAGGAAAGGTCCTAGTAGATTTAATTTGGATTTTACTTTGAAAAGTTAGAGAACGGAGGTTTAGGTTTCTGATGTATTGATGATGAGTTTGGTTGAAAGAGAAGGAAGAGTAGTGAACTTGGTGATTACTGGCAACGAATTGAGAAAATGATGAACTAACGAGTTCGGAATGAAATTAAGAACTGATGATGGTTATTATGAGCTTGATGGATGTTGCATGTGAAAAGTGTGCCATGCACTATATCCTTGGAATGTTGAGAAATGATAATTGAAAGTAGATTGAGAACAGAGAATGCTTATGATGAATTTGAAAAGTTGGAAACTAATGATGGGATGGTTATGATGAGTTGAGAACTTGGAAAGGAGTGACGAAATCATTGGATTATATGAGAGTGTGCAGGGCCTATATCCCTGGCATAGCAGATTTCTCTGCTGATGTTGTTGGGAGTGTGCAGGGCCTATATCCCTGGCGTAGTGATGTGAAGATTTATGACGGTTTGGAATTTCACACAAATAATTCCGTTGATAGTATAGTCCAAACCGACAATCGATCCTCAAATAAAATTTTAAAAGATTGGTTGTCACAAGGTTCAACCCCAATAAAAGTAAACCGAAGTATTTAAACCTCGGGTCGTCTCACAAGGAATTGCAATGAAGTGCTCAATTATTGGCTATGAAGATGCAAAGGGGGTTGGATTTGTAATTAACAAGAAAAGTAAATAACAAGAAAGTAAATGAAATTAACTAATAAAACAAAGGGAAAGAACTCTTGGCTAAGACTTGGAAATTGAGATCACCGTCCTTGTCTACAAACCATGTATTATCAATTATGAGGAACCGAGCTCATTAAGTCTACTTCTATACTTGAAGTATGTCAATTTGCTTGACCAACATCAATCCATAAGTCCTAACCTAGCTACTAATTGACTTAGTAGTAGGCTAGTGTCAATGGTTATTAAATTGACCACATAGGGTTCTCAAATCACCAATTCAATGAGACCAAATGACTCAATGTTACTCAATTCCCTTAGCCTAGGCCAAGAGTAAAGAAAGCTACTCTAAAACTAGTGAAAACATTTGATCGAACACCTAGAGTGCAATAAAAGTAAACATCATAAATTGCAAGAATTAATAAAACCCAAAACTAACATGAACAAGAAATCAACAATAGCAATCAAGATAAACATGAAAGAGACATGGAAACATAAATTGCATTAAAAGAGAACCAAATCTAACAAGAGCATTCATAAACTAAAGAGAACAAAATAAGAAATTAACACTACAAACTAAGAGAATCAAGATATAAGAACAAGAAATTATAAAGAAAACTAGATGAGAACAAGAAATTCAACCTAGATCTAAGATGATAATACCCTAAGAACCTTAATTCTAGAGAGAAGAGGGAGCTTCTCTCTCTAAAAACTAACCTACATGATGCTATCCTACAACTAATTGCTCCCCCCTTTGCCCAAACTTAAATTTTGCATGAAATAGTCTCTGGAATCAGTTGGATTTGGGCTTGAGAAGCTCAGAAATCGCCCCCAGCGTTTTCACTTTAATGAGGTCAGGTGCGAGCTGTGACGCGTACGCATAGGCCACGCGTACACGTTGTTTGGCATTTTGCTTCTCACGTGTACGCGTCGTGTCACGCGTACGCATCGCCTGGACAACCTCATTTTCACGCGTACGCATCTATCACGCGTGCGCGTCGATGTATGCACTCCAAATCCTTGATTTTCCATGAATTCTCCACTTTGCATGCTTTTCTCTTCAGTACTTTGATCCATTCCTAGCCTTTTCATCCTGAATTCACTAACAAACACATCAAGGCATCTAGTGGAATCAGAGGTGAATTAAAATTAGCAAATTAAAGGCCTAAAAATCATGTTTTCACACTTAAGCAAAAATTTAAGGAGAATTACAAAACCATGCTATTTCATTGAATAAATGTGAGGAAGATAAGCCACGAAATTGGGGTTGATCACGTAGCAGATTTTTCTGCTGCGTAATTTGTTGTGGTTGTTTCCTTCTCTGCTGCAGGAAGTGTGCAAGGCCTATATCCCTGGCGTAGTAGACTCCCTACTGCATGAGTGTGCAGGGCACTATATCTCTGGCGTGGCAGAAAAGGCTATATCCGGAAGGATGTGTCGGGTTGGTAATTACGGACTGACAAGTGATATCACGAGCCAATAGGACATGCATTCATCATATGCATCTCTTATGTGCTTGTTTGCTTTGATTTCTTGGGTTTGACTAATTGTATAATATGCCTACTTGCTTCTTGAATTACTTGTTATATATAAATACTACCTGTGTTTTACTTGCTTGCGTTATCTGTGATTGTCTGCTGCTGAGGAGGTTAGGTAGACGGTGGCGATGGGATCGCATGGAGGTTAGGTTGGTGAAGGCTGTGGGATACAGCGGTATGGCTAGTTTTAGTTAGAAATCCCCTAAGATTAGATAACCCTGTATATTGTTTATGGTCTTTATTTATTTATTTTACTCTAAGCTTGAATATTCGTATTCGATGTGAAGTTCTAGGATTGCCTTCGGCGTCCCGGAGCCTTACATCTTACATATTGGGCACTGTTACCATACTAAGAACCTCCGGTTCTCATTCCATACGTTATTGTTGTTTTTCATATGCAGGTCGCAACCCACCTTAGTGAGTTGCTTAATGGTAGCAGAGCGGAGGATCTTATTCTATTTTGTCGTTAGTAGGGTTATTTTGATTTGTACTCTAACTTTTGTATTTACTTTTGCCTTAGAGGCTTACTTTGAGAGTGATATTCTGTATAAGTTATTTTAACTCCAAAACTCTATATTTTTCTGTTTATAACTAGTCGGCTTAAATTTCGCAAGCTGTGGCTAGTTCCCTATGATTATTATACTCTTATATCTATACATGTTCTATTCTCTTGCATCTATACCTTGTATCTTGTACGTTAGCTTTGTGTGAATGTTTCGCGCTTTTGTAACTCTATTTTTGAGCTTAATCCTTCATCGGGCTTCTAGAATATATTATTTCCTTCTATATAAATATGTACAAGCCTTAGAATTGTCGTAACCTTTGATTAACCTTTTCTTTATAGCTAGAGGTAAGGCTTAGGGTAATTAGGGTGTTACAGGTTTCTTCGAGCATGATAGATACCAATGCCTCTTCGTATAGCTACCTTCTTTTTCATCTTTATGAATGATTAATGAATGCAATTTTTTGAGAGTTAATGGAGATTGGAGAAGAAAAGTAGTTTTCTCTTGGTAAATGTTATAAATGCTTGTGTTTTAAAACCACTAAATGAATTTAAAGAAAATGAAAGTGTTTCAGAAATTATTTGAAAAGATATGCAAGCAAGCAGTTGAAAAGACAAGTAAAAATATTTAAAAATATGAACTTGTTTTTGACTTGGTGAAAATCCTAAAGACAAGGATTTGAATTTATGATTAAAAACAATAAGGCCCACTTCATAGAATAGGACTTCTCCTTTTGGGCCCAATGGTGGTATAACATAATTTAAAAGTACCAACACTCAGCTTTATATCAACAGAACCTAGAAGGATTCATCATCTGTTCAGTTTTGTCTCCTGTCGACCTGAGAGACAAAAACATCAGATAGCACTGATGAAAAAAAATTACTGTCGGTCTAGAGTTTCTCTTATAGAAATAAGAACTTCGTTGTAAGCATAGCTCCAAACCAACAAACAATTCCCACATCAAATTTAATTTGGTTTTGTCACAAGTACAAACCCCAATAAAAATTAACCGAAGTATTTAAACCTCGGGTCGTCTCACAAGGAATTGCAATGAAGTGGTTAATTATTGGCTATGAAGATGCAAGGGGGTTTGATTGGTAAAAGGACAAGAAAGTAAATGGCAACAAAAGTAAATCAAGCAACTAAAGAAAGCAAGGAATAAAGAGAGACATTCATGGCAAGGATTGAGATCATAGACTTTCTATCCTAGTCATACAATGATTAACAATAATTAACAAGAATTTATCCTATTACGTCATCCCCGATGATGGAAGAAGGTACCATATTATCTTCACACTCGAAGAAAGTCTAATAAGACTAGCTAATCTCAATCCAAAAGTCCTAGTCAACTTACTAATTGAATTAGTAAAAGACTAGCGTCAACGGAAACAATATTAACTAACAACTCTAGATTACCAACATAAGTTGGGTATTGATGACTCAAGATTGCCTAATCTCTCTTTCCAAGCCAAGAATGCTCAAAAAGCTATTCTAACATCCAACCAAGCATTTTTTCAAACACTTGGAAGGCATAAATGGAAAGCATAATGAATGTGCAAGAATAATAAAATCTAACAACTACCAATTGCAAGGAATTAATGATAACAACTCAAATCAACAATAAAAGAACATCAAACATCAATTGCATTAAAAGATATCCAAATCCAACATGAGTTCCTTAACATAAAAGAGGCATAAAGGGGAAATTAACATGAAAACTAAAAGAATCAAACTACTAGAGCATGAAAATGTAAAGAAAACAAGATGAGAACAATAAATTAAACCTAGATCTAAGAGGAAAATAAGCCTAAGAACCCTAATTTTAGAGAGAAGAGGGAGCTTCTCTCTTTAGAAACTAAACTACATGATGCCAAGCTACAACTAGTTGCTCCCCCTTTTCTCAATCTTCAATTCTGCATGAAATAGCCTCAGAAACGAGTTGGATTTGGGCCTGGGCAGCTTAAAAATTGCCCCCAGCGAATTCACTTTAAGTGAGTCACGTGCCGAGCGTCACGCGTGCGCGTGTATCACGCGTGCGCGTCGATGGCCAAAATTCCTCCTCACGCGTACGCATGGATGACGCGTGCGCGTGGCCCTCAATTCTCCAAATGCTCATTTTTTCATGAATTCTCCACTTTGCATGATTTTTTCTTCAATTTTTCCATCCAATACTTGCCTTATGACCCTGAAATCACTCAATAAATACATCAAGGCATCGAATGGAATTAAGGTGAATAAAAATTACCAATTTTAAGGCTTAAAAAGTATGTTTTTACACTTAAGTACAAATTAAGGGAGAATTACAAAACTATGCTATTTCATTGAATAAATGTGAGAAAATGTGATAAAATTCCCTAAATTAAGCACAAGGTAATCCACAAAATTGGGGTTTATCAAACCTCCCCACACTTAAACCAAGCATGTCCTCATGCTAAACTCAAGAAAGAAATAAAAGGGTATCAATATTTATTCAATGCAAACTACCTATATGCAACCTATCTGTTCCAAGGTTTACCTAAAACTGGAGGTTGATCTCGAAGGAGATCTGCTGTTGCTGCCGAAGCCGTCATGTCCGACTTGTTGGAGCTGGTGGTGCTACCGATCCTTGGTCACCGGAGGGTGGTGGTACCTGCAAGAGACTCTGATGCTTAAGTTAGCACGTGCTTTATGCAGGGCTTTGTGTAGAATCAGAGTATGAGTTATACCTGGGTGCTTCAGTGTATTTATAGTAGTGGGAAGTGATCTTCCTTGAGATAAGTTTGTTATCTTATCTTATCTTTTAGGGGTGAGTCCCCTTATCTTTGTCTAGCCGCCTTTAAGCGGCTGTAATCTTCTGCTTTGGGCTTATTTGGGCCTTTATAGCGATTTAGCCGAGCTCTTTGTGAAGAGGTCGGTAATGGACCAACCTTTCAAGAGGTCAGTAATAGACCAACCTTTCAAGAGGTCGGTCGTTCTGATCTTCGTCTAACCCAGATCGCATAGCTCGACCCAGGATATGAACAGTGCCCCTCCTTGAGCTTCGATCTTCCCTGTGAGGTCATGCTTCTTGGCTTCGATCCTTTGAGGAAGTCGTGCTCAAGCATCTATCTGGCTTGTTTCTTCATTGCTTTGCAATCCTTGCAGATTTTCTAGAGGTTTGGTACTTTGCTGTCCGATCTCTTTTTGATCATTTCTTGTTTTGTCCACTTTCTGCTTGGTCGAGGTGATCCTTGGGGCTAACTTGTCCGACAACTTTTTAGTATTCTTGTAGAACCTTTTTAGTTAGTCTGAACAATTTTGATAGCCTTGTCGTGGAGTCGTGGCTTTTTGGGCGAAGTTGTGTCCCTTTTAGCGCACTGGTGTGCGAAATCGTGATCATTCTATTCCTTGGTAACGGCGCTAAAAACTCAATACGCACGTTCATGATCTTATATCTGTTTCACAACTTCATACAACTAACCAGCAAGTGCACTGGGTCGTCCAAGTAATAAACCTTACGTGAGTAAGGGTCGATCCCACGGAGATTGTCGGCTTGAAGCAAGCTATGGTCACCTTGTAAATCTCAGTCAGGCGGATTAAACTGTATTAAGAAATTATAGTTTATGAAAATAAATAAAATATAAAATAGGATAGTGGTACTTATGTAATTCATTGGTGAGAATTTCAGATAAGCGTATAGAGATGCTTTCGTTCCTCTGATCTCTGCTTTCCTGCTATCTTCATCCAATCAATCCTACTCCTTTCCATGGCAAGCTTTATGTAGGGCATCACCGTTGTCAATGGCTACATCCCATCCTCCTGTGAAAATGGTCCAATGCGCTGTCACTGCATGGCTAATCATCTGTCGGTTCTCGATCATACTGGAATAGGATTTACTATCCTTTTGCGTCTGTCACTACGCCCAGCACTCGCGAGTTTGAAGCTCGTCACAGCCATCCCTTCCCAGATCCTACTCGGAATACCACAGACATGGTTTAGACTTTCCGAATCTCAGGAATGGCCATCCATGGGATCTAACTTATACCACGAAGACACTAATATCTCGGACTCGGTCCCCTGTATTAGATATCCAAGAGATATCCATTCAATCTAAGGTAGAACGGAAGTGGTTGTCAGGCACGCGTTCATAAGTTGAGAATGATGATGACTGTCACGATCATCACATCCATCATATTGAAGTGCGAATGAATATCTTAGAAGCAGAATAAGTTGAATTGAATAGAAAAACAGTAGTACTTTGCATTAATGCTTGAGGAACAGCAGAGCTCCACACCTTAATATATGGTGTGTAAAAACTCTACCGTTGAAAATACATAAGTGAACGGTTCAGGCATGGCTGAATGGCAAGCCCCCATTATCTAAGAACTAAACGTCCCAGGATGTCAAATACAATAGTAAAAAGTCCTATTTATACTAGACTAGCTACTAGGGTTTACAGAAGTAAGTAATTGATGTAGAAATCCACTTCCGGGGCCCACTTGGTGTGTGCTTAGGCTGAGCTTGAAGTTTACACGTAGAGAGGTCATTCTTGGAGTTGAACGCCAGTTTGTAACGTGTTTCTGGAGTTGAACTCCACTTTGCAACTTGTTTCTGGCGCTGAACGCCAGACTACAACATGGAACTGTCGTTCAATGCCAGTTTGCGTCATCTAAACTCGGGCAAAGTATGGACTATTATATATTTCTGGAAAGCCCTGGATGTCTAATTTCCAATGCAATTGGAAGCGCACCATTTGAAGTTCTGTAGCTCCAGAAAATCCACTTTGAGTGCAGGGCGGTCAGAATCCAACAGCATCTGCAGTCCTTCTTCAACCTCTGAATCTGATTTTTGCTCAAGTCCCTCAATTTCAGCCAAAAATACCTAAAATTACAGAAAAATACACAAACTCATAGTAAAGTCCAGAATTGTGAATTTTATTTAAAAACTAATAAAAATATACTAAAAACTAACTAAATTATACTGAAAACTATGTAAAAACAATGCCAAAAAGCGTATAAATTATCCGCTCATCACAACACCAAACTTAAATTGTTGCTTGTCCCCAAGCAACTGAAAATCAAATAGGATAAAAAGAAGAGAATATACTATAAATTCCAAA
>NC_029789.2:37084486-37087918 GCF_000816755.2 Arachis ipaensis
CTTGCCTTTTGGTTTTAAGAGCTTTTGGCTTTTTCTGCTTGCTTTTTCTTTTTCTATTTTCTTTTTTTTCGCTATTTTCTTTTTTTTTTCTGCAAGCTTTTGTATTCATTTCTTTTTCTTGCTTCAAGAATCATTTTTATGATTTTTTAGATTATCAAATAACATGTCTCCTTTTTCCTTATTCTTCAAGAGCCAACATATTTAACATTCATAAACAACAACTTTAAAAGACATATGCACTGTTCAAGCATTCATTCAGAAAACAAAAAGTATTGTCTCCACATCAAAATAATTAAACTAGTTTCAAGGATGAATTCGAACCATGTACTTCTTGTTCTTTTGTTTTTAAAACATTTTTCATTTAAGAGAGGTGATGGATTCATATTCACTACTTTAAGGCATAGACACTTAGATACTAATGATCATGTAATAAGACACAAACATAAATAAACATTTAACATAAAAAAATGAAAAACAGAAAATTTAAGAACAAGGAATGAGTCCACCTTAGTGATGGTGGCGTTTTCTCCTTGAGGAACCAATGATGTCCTTGAGCTCTTCTATGTCTCTTCCTTGTCTTTGTTGCTCCTCCCTCATTGCTCTTTGATCTTCTCTAATTTCATGAAGGATGATGGAGTGCTCTTGATGTTCCACCCTTAGTTGCTCCCAATAATTGTGTGGAGGAAAATGTATCCCCTGAGGTATCTCAGGGATCTCTTGATTTGCAGTCAAATGTTCTACCACTGAGCTATAGACCCTTGAGATGAATCTCTCCATCTCCTATGACTCAGAGGTGGAAGCTTTTGTCTTCCCTTTCCTCTTTCTAGAGGTTTCTCTGGCCTTAGGTGCCATCAATGGTTATGGAAAAATAAAAAAAAATTATGCTTTTACCACACCAAACTTAGAATGTTGCTCGCCCTCGAGCAAAAGAAGAAAGAATAGAAGAAGAAGAAGATATGGAGGAGATGGAGGGATGTGTGTATTCGGCTATATGGGTGGGATTGGGTGGGAAAGAGATTTTGAATGTTGAAGGTAGGTGGGGTGTATGGATGTGAGTGGAAAACAGAAGGGATGAGAGATTGAGGTGATTGGTGAGGGGTTTTGGGGAAGGGTGTTTATTGGGAAGGGTGAGTGTTGAGAAGAGGGAAGAATGTGAGTGGAGGTAGGTGGGGATCCTGTGGGGTCCACAGATGCTGAGATGATCCTGTGGGTCCACAGATCCTGAGGTGTCAAAGATTTGCATCCCTGCACCAATTAGGCATGTAAAACACCTTTGCATGCAATTCTGGCGTTTAAACGCCGAATTGATGCTTGTTCTGGGCGTTCAACACCCATGTGCAGCATGTTTCTGGCGTTGAACGCCAGCCAGATGCTCCTTATTGGCGTTTAAACGCCAGTAAGTCCTTCCTCCAGGGTGTGATTTTTCTTCTGCTATTTTTTATTCTGTTTTAAATTTTTGTATTTATTTTGTGACTCCACATGATCATGAACCTAATAAAACATGAAAGAACAATGAAAATAAAAATAAAATTAGATAAATAAAAATTGGGTTGCCTCCCAATAAGCGCTTCTTTAATGTCAATAGCTTGACAGTGGGCTCTCATGGAGCCACACAGGTGATCAGGTCAATTTTATAGACTCTCAACACCAAACTTAGAGTTTGGATATGGGAGTTCAACACCAAACTTAGAGTTTGGCTGAGGCCTCCCAACACCAAACTTAGAGTTTGACTGTGGGGGCTTTAGTTGACTCTGTACTGAGAGAAGCTTTTCATACTTCCTCTCCATTGTTACAGAAAGAGATCCTTGAGTTTTAAACACAAGGTTGTCCTCATTTAGTTGAAGGACCAACTCTCCTCTGTCTACATCAATCACAGCTCTTACTGTGGCTAGGAAGGGTCTTCCAAGGATGACGGATTCATCCTCATCCTTCCTAGTGTCTAGGATTATGAAATCAGCAGGGATGTAAAGGCCTTCAACCTTTACTAACACGTCCTCTACTAGTCCATAAGCCATTTTCTTGGATTTGTCTGCCATCTCTAATGAGAAATTGGCAGCCTGTACCTCAAGGATTCCCAGTTTCTCCATTACAGAAACCAAGGTACTTGGCAACTTGCTCTTCAGTAACATCCTCATTCTCTTCAGAAGAAGAATACTCATCAGAGCTCATGAAGGGCGTAAGGAGGTTCAATGGAATCTCTATGGTCTCTAAATGAGTCTCAGATTCCTTTGGTTCCTCAGAGAGAAACTCCTTATTGATCATTGGACATCCCAGGAGGTCTTCCTCACTGGGATTCACGTCCTCTTCCTCTTTTGTAGGTTCGGCCATGATTGATATATCAATGGCCTTGCACTTTCTCTTTGGATTCTCTTTTGTATTGCTTGGGAGAGTACTAGGAGGTGTTTCAGTGATTTTCTTACTCAGTTGGCCCACTTGTGCCACCAAATTTCTTATGGAGGACCTTGTTTCACTCATGAAACTTAGGGTAGCCTTGGACAGATCAGAGACTAAGTTTGCTAAATTAGAGGTATTTTGTTTAGAGTTCTCTGTCTATTGCTGAGAAGATGATGGAAAAGGCTTGCTATTGCTAAACCTATTTCTTCCACCATTATTAAAGCCTTGTTGAGGCTTTTGTTGATCCTTCCATGAGAGATTTGGATGATTTCTCCATGAGGGATTATAGGTGTTTCCATAAGGTTCACCCATGTAATTCACCTCTGCTATTGCAGGGTTCTCAGGATCATAAGCTTCTTCTTCAAAAGATGCCTCTTGAGTACTGTTGGATGCAGCTTGCATTCCATTCAGACTCTGAGAAATCATATTGACTTGCTGAGTCAATATTTTATTCTGAGCCAGTATGGCATTCAGAGTATCAATTTCAAGAATTCCCTTCTTTTGAGGCGTCCCATTACTCACAGGATTCCTCTCAGAAGTGTACATGAACTAGTTATTAGCAACCATGTCAATGAGTTCTTGAGCTTCTGCAGGCGTTTTCTTTAGGTGAATGGATCCACATGCAGAAGTATCCAATGACATCTTAGCTAATTCAAACAGACCATCGTAGAATATATCCAGGATGGTCCATTTTGAAAGCATGTCAGAAGGACACTTTTTGGTCAGTTGCTTATATCTCTCCCAAGCTTCATAGAGGGATTCACCTTCTTTCTGTCTGAAGGTTTGAACATCCACTCTAAGCTTACTAAGCTTTTGAGGAGGAAAGAACTTGGCTAAGAAAGCCGTGACCAGCTTATCCCAAGAGTTCACGCTATCTTTAGGTTGAGAATCCAACCACACTCTAGCTCTGTCTCTTACAACAAACGGGAAAAGCATAAGCCTGTAGACCTCGGGATCAACCCCATTGGTCTTAACAGTATCACAGATCTGCAAGAATTCAGTTAAGAACTGAAAAGGATCTTCAGATGGAAGTCCATG
>NC_029789.2:37089106-37125943 GCF_000816755.2 Arachis ipaensis
TATTTTCGGTTGCCATCTCCTCTTCCTGTTCGAAAATTCCTGTCAGGTTGTCTCTGGATTGTTGTATTTTAGCTTCTCTTAGTTTCCTTTTCAGAGTCCTTTCAGGTTCAGGATCTGCTTCAACAAGAATGTTCTTGTCCTTGCTCCTGCTCATATGACAAAGAAGGGAAAATAGAAAATAATAGGGATCCTCTTTGCCTCAGTAGAGAGAGGTTCCTTTGTGTGAATAGAAGAAGAAAAGAATGTAATGTAAAGAAGAGAAGTGGAAAAACTCGAACACAGAGAGGGAGGTGGTGTTCGAATTTTTGGATGGGAGAGAAGTGTTAGTAGATGAATAAATAAATAGAAGGAGATGAGAGAGAGAATTTCGAAATTTAATTAAAATAAAAATTAAAATTGAAAGTTAGATTTCGAAAATTAAAGTTGAAATTAAATTAAAATTAAAACAATTAGTTAATTAAAAAGGAATTTTGAAAAAGGAGAGAGGGAATTTTCGAAAATAAGAGAGAGAGGATTAGTTAGGTAGTTTTGAAAAAGATATGATTGAAACAAAAAGATAAGATTGATTGAAAAAGTTTTGAAATTTGTTTTTGAAAACGATATGATTGAGATTTAAAAAGATATGATTGAAACGAAAAGATAAGATTGAAATTTGAAAAAGATAAGAAGTTAGAAAAGATTTTGAAATTGATTTTGAAAAAGATACGATTGAAAATTATTTTGAAAAAGGTTTGAAAAAGAAATTTAAAAAGATTTGATTTTGAAAATTAAAGTTGATTACTTGACTAACAAGAAACTAAAAAGGTATGATTCTAGAGTTTAAAGATTGAATCTTTCTTAATAAGCAAGTAACAATTTGAAATTTTTCAATCAATCATATTAAATGTTAGTAAAGATTTTGAGAATTAAGAAATAAAATAAAAAAAAGATTTTGAAAATCAAATTTAAAAAGTTTTCGAAAATATGAAGGTAAAATGAAAAGGATTTGATTTTTGAAAAAGATTTTGAAAAGATAAGATTTTTAAATTGAAAATTTGATTTGATTCATAAGAAAAAATTAAATTTAAAAACTTTTTGACTAAATCAAATCATATTTTCGAAAATTTTGAGTAAAATAAGGAAAAGATATTTTTTTGATTTTTGAATTTTTAATGAAGAAAGAGAAAAACATGAAAAAGACTCATAGCATAAAAATTATGAATCAAAACACACAATGCATGCAAGAACACTATGAATGTCAAGATGAACACCAAGAACACTTTGAAAATCAAGATGAATATCAAGACTTATTTTTGAAAATTTTTAATGAAAGAAAAACATGCAAGACACCAAACTTAGAAATTTTCAAACTTTAGAAACTAACAAATTAAAAATGCATATGAAAAACAAGAAAATACACAAAACAAGAAAATATGAAGATCAAACAAGAAGACTGGCCAGGAACAACTTGAAGATCATGAAGAACATATGATGAATTTTTGAAAATTCTTGAGAAAAACAAAAATATGCAAGACACCAAACTTAAAAGTTGACTATAGACTCAAGCAAGAAACACAAAAATTATTTTTGATTTTATGATTTTGTAAATTTTTTTTGTATTTTTCAAAAATTAATTGGGAAAAACAAAAAAAGAAGAAAACAATTTTTTTTTTGTATTTTTCGAAAATAAAAACAAAAAGGTTAAAATTAAAATAAAGTTACCTAATCTGAGCAACAGGATGAACCGTCAGTTGTCCAAACTCGAACAATCCCCGGCAACGGCGCCAAAAACTTGGTGTGCGAAATTGTGATCATTCTATTCCTTGGTAACGGTGCTAAAAACTCAATACGCACATTCATGATCTTATATCTATTTCACAACTTCGTACAACTAACCAGGAAGTGCACTGGGTCGTCCAAGTAATAAACCTTACGTGAGTAAGGGTCGATCCCACGGAGATTGTCGGCTTGAAGCAAGCTATGGTCACCTTGTAAATCTCAGTCAGGCGGATTAAACTGTATTAAGAAATTATAGTGGATGAAAATAAATAAAATATAAAATAGGATAGTGGTACTTATGTAATTCATTGGTGAGAATTTCAGATAAGCGTATAGAGATGCTTTCGTTCCTCTGATCTCTGCTTTCCTGCTATCTTCATCCAATCAATCTTACTCATTTCCATGGCAAGCTTTATGTAGGGCATCACCGTTGTCAATGGCTACATCCCATCCTCCTGTGAAAATGGTCCAATGCGCTGTCATTGCATGGCTAATCATCTATCGGTTCTCGATCATACTGGAATAGGATTTACTACCCTTTTGCGTCTGTCACTACGCCCAGCACTCGCGAGTTTGAAGCTCGTCACAGCCATCCCTTCCCAGATTGATGCGGGTGGAAACTTGTCTCTCAACAAATCTCCCGTTGGCAAGTGTACCGAATTTGTCGTCAAGTAAAAACTCACAATAGAGTGAGGTCGAATCCCACAGGGATTGATTGATCAAGCAACTTTAATTAGAAGGATGTTCTAGTTAAGCGAATCCAGAATTTGGGTTGAGAGTTGCAGAAAATAAAATGGCGGGAATGTAAATAACAGAAAAGTAAATGCTAGAATTAAAGGACTAGAAGTAAATGACTAAAAATAAATTGCAGAATTGTAAATGGGAATGGGGGATTTGCTCATAAAAGTAAATGGCAGAAATTAAAGAGAATGGGTAAGATCAGAAATGGCCAGCCCCCATGATCTAAGAACTAAACGTCCCAAGATGTCAAATACAATAGTAAAAAGTCCTATTTATACTAGACTAGCTACTAGGGTTTACAGAAGTAAGTAATTGATGCAGAAATCCACTTCCGGGGCCCACTTGGTGTGTGCTTGGGCTGAGCTTGAAGTTTACACGTGGAGAGGTCATTCTTGGAGTTGAACGCCAGTTTGTAACGTGTTTCTGGAGTTGAACTCCACTTTGCAACTTGTTTCTGGCGCTGAACGCTAGACTGCAACATGGAACTGGTGTTCAACGCCAGTTTTCATCATCTATACTCGGGCAAAGTATAAACTATTATATATTTATGGAAAGCCCTGGATGTCTACTTTCCAACTCAATTAGAAGCGCGCCATTTGGAGTTCTGTAGCTCCAGAAAATCCACTTTGAGTGCAGGGAGGTCAGAATCCAACAGCATCTGCAGTCCTTCTTCAACCTCTGAATCTGATTTTTGCTCAAGTCCCTCAATTTCAGCCAGAAAATACCTAAAATCACAGAAAAACACACAAACTCATAGTAAAGTCCAGAATTGTGAATTTTATTTAAAAACTAATAAAAATATACTAAAAACTAACTAAATTATACTAAAAACTATGTAAAAACAATGCCAAAAAGCGTATAAATTATCCGCTCATCACGCACGCTTATTGAGCCTTTGCGAGGTGTCTTTGTCCTTTTTGTGATCCTTTCGTTGGTCCAACTTCTCCTGTCGGTCCTTCTTAAGTTTTTGTTAGTCCGACTTCTCTTGTCGGTCCTTCTTTAGCTTTCGTTGGTCTGACTTCTCTTGTCAGTCCTTCTTTAGCTTTCGTTGGTTCGACTTCTCTTGTCAGTCCTTCATTCGCTTTTGTTGGTCTGACTTCTCTTGTCGGTCCTTCTTAAATTTTCGTTGGTCCGACTTCTCTTGTCGGTCCTTCTTTAGCTTTCGTTAGTTCGACTTCTCTTGTCAGTCCTTCTTAAGTTTTCGTTGGTCTGACTTCTCCTGTCGGTCCTTCTTAAGTTATTTTTAGTAGTCTATTTTTAGTCAGACCTCGTCAGGTCGCTTTCTATGGATTACTTTTTATAACTTCTCGTATTAATCTGCTTCTACATTTTCACCTTGCTAACTTCTTTGTAATCGGTCGATGAATTTGGTTTTCACCTTGCTGACCTCTTCGTAATCGGACGATGAATTTGGTTTTCACCTTGCCGACCTCTTCGTAATCGGACGATGAATTTGGTTTTCACCTTGCCGACCTCTTCGTAATTAGACGATGAATTTGGTTTTCACCTTCCCGACCTCTTCGTAATCGGACGATGAATTTGGTTTTCACCTTGCCGACCTCTTCGTAATCGGACGATGAATTTGGTTTTCACCTTGCCGACCTCTTTGTAATCGGACGATAAATTTTTGCGTTTTATAAGCTTAGATTAATGAGTCTTGGTAGAAAACTTTTTAGGGAATTTGAAAAGTTTATTCAAGTGATAATAAAAGATAGAAATATGAACAGGAATGTATACATATGAGTTCTTACCCTTCTAGGTCGGCCAATAAAAACCAGCTCGGAGTACCTTTTTGGCAAGGGCTCGTGCCCCAAGGTGATTGCCGCACATGCCACTGTGGACTTCTTCGAAAACTTCCCTTGTAGAGGAGGTCGGCACACATTTTAGGAGGGTGCTGAAATCCCTCTCCTATATAAGATGTTGCCTACTATGGTGTAGTGTTGTGCTTCTCGTACTAGTCTTTTTGCCTCCTTTTTGTCTGTGGGGAGTGTCTCCGTCTTGAGGTAGTTGATTATGGGGGTCATCCACCCTTGATCCTGACCTGATATAGTTAGGACCTTTTCTTCCTCTGAGATTGATGGGCTTTGCAGTGTTTCCTGGATGAGGCTTCTATTATTGCCCCCTGGTTTGGTGTTGGCTAGTTTTGAGAGTGCATCAGCTCGAGCATTCTGTTCCCGAGGTATATGTTGGACCTCATATTCCCCAAGTTGTCCGAGCTGTTCTCTGATCTTGTCCAGACACTTTTTCATGGTGGGATCCTTAGCTTGGTAGCTCCCTTCTGTTTGTGAGGTAACTACTTGTGAATAGCTGAAGATGGTGAGCTTTTAAACTCCTAACTACTTAGCCAGCCTCAAACTAGCAAGTAATGCCTCGTATTCAGCTTGATTATTTGAAACAGGGAATTCGAACCTTAGTGAGAGTTCGATTTGGGTTCCCTGATCGCTTTCTATTATCACACCTGCGCCACTCCCGGTTTTGTTTGAAGAGCCGTCCACGTAGAGATTCCATTTAGTGGGATTTCCCGGGGTATCAGTATACTCGGCGATGAAGTCGGCCAGATACTATGATTTGATGGCGGTCTGAGCTTCATATTGAAGATCGAATTCGGACAACTCACCTGCCCACTGCAGGATTCTTCCAGCTAAGTCTGTCTTCTGTAGAATGCCTTTTATAGGCTGGTTGGTCTGAACCTTGATAGTGTGCACTTGAAAGTACGGGCGGAGTCGTCGAGAAGTGAGTATGAGTGCGTAGGCGAACTTTTCTATCTTTTGATAGTTCAATTCGGCCCCTTGTAAAGCTTTGCTGATGAAGTAGATGGGTTGCTGCCCACCTTCGTCTTCTCTGACTAGTGCTGAAGCGATTGCCCGATTTTCCACTGCAAGGTATAATATGAGTATTTCTCCTTCCCGTGGTCAGGTAAGAATGGTGGGTGGTTGGCCCAAGAATTTTTCGAAATCTTGGATGGCTTGCTCACACTCTATTGTCCATTCAAACCTCTTTCCTTTCCTCAATGTGGCGTAAAAGGGGAGAGATATGATGGCTGACTGGTGTGAAATTTCTAACCACAGACTAACCGGCAAGTGCACTGGGTCGTACCAAGTAATACCTCAGGTGAGTGAGGGTCAATCCCACGAGGATTGATGGATCAAGCAACAATAATTGAGTGATAGACTTAGTCAGGCAAACAGAAAGTAATGTTTGGGAGTTCAAAAGACATTAAACAATATAAAGAATATTGAAAAAAGGCAAGTAAATAAACGGGGAGTAAAATATGGAGAAGACAGTTAAGGTTTCAGAGTTATCTATTTTTCTGAATTAACTTTTCTTACTAACTATTTTAATTATGTAGGATTTAATTTATGGCAAACTATATGTGACTAGACCCTAATTCCTTAGACCTTTCTAGTCTTCCCTAAAATTCATCAACTGCCAATTCCTTGGTCAATTAATTCCAATTAGAGGGTGATGATCAAATTCCAATTTATATGCCACAAAAACTCTAATTACCCAAAAATAAAAGGATTATATGTCACGTATCTCGTTAAATCCAGATAATTAAAATTTAGGAGAATATGTTTTCAAGCTGTTGTTCAAGTAAAGAGCTTTTCCAAGTTATACAAGAACTCAATTAGAAAGAGGGTCATACTTCCGTTCCACCCAAATTCATAAGATAAAGAGCGAAAACAATTCTTAAATTATAAATCCATACATGAATTAAAATAGAAAAAGAAATATAATCAATCCATACAAACAGACAGAACTCCTAACCTTAATAATGGAGGATTAGTTGCTCATGGTTCAGAGAAGAAAATAAGGATTATGATAAAATGTATTTTGGTAGTTTGGAATGATATGGGATGGATCCCCAAAAGAGAAGTTTCTTTTCCCTTATATACCAAATCCTAATTAATTTAAAATCTATTATCTAAAACTAAAATAATATCTTTTCCTAAAAATAATATTTGAATTTAAATTAGAATTAATTAACAAGTCTTCAGTTGATGGGTGGGGACCACTTGTTTTATCCATTCTGCAGCTTCTAATCTGTGTTTTCTGGGATAGAAACTGGGTCAAAAGAGCCCAGAAATTGCCCCAGCATTTTTTTGCGTTTTCTGCACGTGGCACATGTCACGCATACACGTCAATGGTCTCCTTCGCGTGTCATGCGTACGCGTCAGTCACGCGCAAGCGTCACTGTACAAATCTTCAAATCACACGTACGTGTCAGTCACGCACACGCGTCGCCATGGAAAGCTCTAAATCACACGCACGTGTTAGGTACGCGCACGCGTCACTCATCGCTGCTATCTCCTTTAATTCTTGTGCTGCAGAAACTCCATCAAATTCAGCCGAATGCTACCTAAAATAAATGAAATTGCACAAGACTCAAAGTAGCATCCATATTGGCTAAATGATAATTAATTCTTTATTAAAATCAACAAATTAAATGCAAATTCACTAGGAAAAGATAGGAAAGATGCTCACGCATCACAACACCAAACTTGAATTGTTGCTTGTCCTCAAGCAACCAAAACTAACATAGTCTTAGGATGTGAATTTGCATGAGAATGGGAGTTCAATTAAGCTCAGGTCTCTTCCTATAGTGGGGTTTACAACTGCAATCTTGAATAGTTTTGGCATCTCACTTTCCTTTGAATCAGAAGAATGTTACTGTCATCTGGAATTAGAATCCGGATAATATTATGAATTCTCTTATCTTTGTACTTTAATTTAACCTTTGAACACAACAATTAAAATTTAGGAGAATATGTTATCAAGCCGTTGTTCAAGTAAAGAGCTTTTCCAAGTTATACAAGAACTCAATTAGAAAGAGGGTCATACTTCCGTTCCACCCAAATTCATAAGATAAAGAGTAAAAATAATTCTTAAATTATAAATCCAATCATGAATTAAAATAGAAAAAGAAATATAATCAATCCATACAAATAGACAGAGCTCCTAACCTTAATAATGGAGGATTAGTTGCTCATGGTTCAGAGAAGAAAATAAGGATTATGATAAAATGTATTTTGGTAGTTTGGAATGATATGGGATGGATCCCCAAAGGAGAAGTTTCTTTTCCCTTATATACCAAATCCTAATTAATTTAAAATCTATTATCTAAAACTAAAATAATATCTTTTCTTAAAAATAATATTTGAATTTAAATTAGAATTAATTAACAAGTCTTCAGTTGATGGGTGGGGACCACTTGTTTTGTCCATTCTGCAGCTTCTAATATGTGTTTTCTGGGATAGAAACTGGGTCAAAACAGCCCAGAAATCGCCCCAGCATTTTTTTGCGTTTTCTGCACGTGGCGCATGTCACGCATACGCGTCAATGGTCTCCTTCGCATGTCATGCGTACACGTCAGTCACGCGCACGCGTCACTGTACAAATCTTCAAGTCAAGCGTACGCGTCAGTCACGCGCACGCGTCGCCATGGAAAGCTCTAAATCACGCGCACGTGTCACTCATCGCTGCCATCTCCTTTAATTCTTGTGCTGCAGAAACTCCATCAAATTCAGCCGAATGCTACCTAAAATAAATAAAATTGCACAAGACTCAAAGTAGCATCCATATTGGCTAAAAGATAATTAATTCTTTATTAAACTCAACAAATTAAATGCAAAATCACTAGGAAAAGATAGGAAAGATGCTCACGCATCACAACACCAAACTTGAATTGTTGCTTGTCCTCAAGCAACCAAAACTAACATAGGCTTAGGATGTGAATTTGCATGAGAATGAGAGTTCAATTAAGCTCAGGTCTCTTCCTATAGTGGGGTTTACAACTGCAATCTTGAATAGTTTTGGCATCTCACTTTCCTTTGAATCAGAAGAATGTTACTGTCATCTGGAATTAGAATCCGGATAATATTATGAATTCTCTTATCTTTGTACTTTAATTTAACCTTTGAATACAACAATTTTTCTTTGGTGCTTTGCACCTTGAGCCTAGCCGTGACTTTAAATATTTTGTCTCAAGCTTTACTTGACACAGAAACACCACAAGCACTTAATTGGGGAACTCTCTTTAAGTTCTAAAAATTTTTATTTTTATTTTTATTATTATTATTATTATTATTATTATTATTATTATACTTGACACAAGAACACCACAAGCATGTGACTAGGGAAACAACTCTTTGAGCTTTTAATCATGTCTGACCTCCCTAGTCATTGATGCTAAGAGCCTTGGACCTTGCTTTTATTTTTCTTTTGTTGTTTCTTTTGCTTCAAAGATTAAACTTTCATTAAATTCAGAGAAGTCATAATAGTTCTCTAAATTCCTGTTCCTTATACATCAACATCCTTTGATTCAAATTCGACTATGCACTGTTCATGTCATGCATTCAGAATTACAATTAATACCACCACATTTGAATAAATGAGACTATTCTTAAAATTAAATTCAATTTCTCATGCATTACACTCCTTTTTCTTCTATCTTTTTTTTTCATTTCAAGCTCAGTGGGGCAATACATCAGACATCTTTTCAGAATTCAAGCAATTAAGAGAAAACTAAAATAGAACCTAGGACTCTAACTAATAAAAGATCATGCAATAAACAAAGCAAAATAGCAGAAAACCGGAACATAAAGAGGGGAGGAATAAAAATGAAAGGAACTCAACCACCTTAGTTATCCTAGCAGTCGTTTTATTCTTCAGGTTGTGCTCCTTCGTGAAGATGATTCGGCTCCCTTGGGTATCATAAAATTAGACAGAAAACCCATAAGCGAAGCTTCAACACCAAACTTAAAGGTTTGCTTGTCCTCAAGCAAAGAAGAACTGAAAATAAAAACAAATAGTAAGATGAAAGAAGAATAAAAGGATAAAAGAACAAGAGAGAATTAGGATTTGGGAGAGAGAGAATGAAAATTTAAAAGCGGGACGGCGCAGGCGATGCGTACGCGTACGGCACGCGTACGCGTGGGTCGCGAATTTTCCTTAGTGACGCTTGAGCGTCAGGCACGCATCCGTGTGCCCTTGGTTTTGTGCGCTTCGCGCGAAGCCAGCCATGCGCACACACAACTCTCTGTGCAAATAATATCATACAACGCGTGCGCGTCATGCACGCGCACGCGTGGATGGCCATTTGTGCAAATGACGCGCACGCGTCAGGGACGCGTACGCGTGACCAAATGTTGTGCTTCTAGCACACTTCCAGCCCCAAGCCAGCACAACTCTCTACCCAAACACTTATTTACACCGATTTTCAAGATCACGCATACGCGTCAGTGACGCGTACGCGTGGAGTGCCAAAATCACCAATGACGCGCACACGTGGGGTATGCGTACGCGTGGGCTTGTTTGTGTGAAAGGCATCATTCCTGCACCACTCCTGCGCAACTCTCTGTTCACTTTTATTTTTCACGCACATGCATATGACGCGTACGCGTCAGTGACGGTTGCGCGTCGTGTGCTCTTTTCTCTTTTTTTTTTCCGACTCCTGTTCTTAAGATAGCTACATGATATAAAAAACAGTAAAAACTTAGTAAAATAAAATAAGGAAGAAAAACTACTAGTACGAAAAATAGCTAAGGATACGAAATTATGGGGTTGCCTCTCGACAAGCGCTTCTTTAACGTCACTAGCTTGACGGTCAGTGCTGCTAGTTCAACAGATGAGTGGACCTCTGGCGATCAATCTCGCCTCCAAGATAGTGCTTCAGCCTCTGGCCATTCACTGTAAATTTTCTGTCAGAATTCTCTTCCTGTATTTCCACATGACCATATGGTGAAGCTCTGGTAACCACAAACGGTCCTGACCACCGGGATTTCAGCTTCCCTAGAAAAAATTTGAGCCTTGAATTATATAGAAGCACCCTCTGTCCTGGCACAAAGACTCTGATGGCAATCTTTTTGTCATGTAGTAGCTTGGTTCTCTCCTTATAGAGCTTGGCATTCTCATAGGCTGAATATCTGAATTCATCAAGCTCATTTAACTGAAGCATCCACTTAATTCCTGCAGCTTCTGAATAAAGATTCAGATATCTGATTGCCCAGTATGCTTTGTGCTCTAGCTCAACTGGCAAGTGACAGGCTTTGCCATGGACTAACTGATAAGGGGACTGATAAACCCATATTTCATGAGTTCTTTTGTGCTTAATTTGAGTGATTTATACAATCCTTCACCTGCTTATTCACATTAATTGCATGGTTTTACTTTCCCTTCCTTATGATATCATATTGTGCAAAACATGTTTTCTAAGCTTTAAAAGTTAATTATTTTAATTACCTTTATTTCCATTCGATGCCGTGATTAGTGTGTTGAGTAGTTTCAGATTTTCTAAGGCAGAATGACTTAAAGGATGGAAAAGAAAACTTACAAAATAGGAAGGAGAAGGCAAAACGGAGCTTTAAGGAAACTGGTATCCACGCGATCGCATGGATGACGCGATCGCGTGCCAAGCACGAATCAGCAACGACGCGGCCGCAAGACTGACGCGACCGCGCGCCTTAAGCAGAACGCACATGACGCGGTCGCATGACTGACGCGACCGCGGGGCAAGGAAAAGCTCCAAATGATGCGACCGCGTGACCCACGCGGACGCGTGACAGAGACCACACATAAGAAATTGCAGAATACGCCCCCAGCGAATTCTGAAGCCCTTTTTGGCCCAGATCCAAGTACAGACAGCATAGACCAGAGGTTATAAAGTGTGGGAATGCATCCATTCAAGGGAGCTCGCATATTTTATTTTCCAATGATTTAGATTTAGTTGGGAGGGAGATCTTCTCTCTCTCTCTCTTAGGATTTAGGATTTCTTCTTGTTTAAGAGTGACTCTCAATCCAGGTTTTATATTTCCTTGTTTTAAACTTCCCTACTCAAATACACAAGGATCAGCCACAGCTCCATGTGGACAGCCCAATGAAGAGCGTAGCATGAAGGAGATACCAGAAGCTCCAGTGGACAAGACAGAGAATGAATTTGTACTAGAACAATTAGAAGAAGCTGTCTTTGTTCAAGAAGAAGAGTTGGTTAAAGATCTAGGGGATGCTGAACCTCCATGGGAATCCAGAATTGAGGAAAACCCCGTCCAGGATGCTACAGCTGATACTAAGGAGGATATTTCTCCAAGGCAAGTCGTTTACAAAGAATCAGACGGAATAATCCAAGAAGCAATTTCCCTTGATAATGATAGTCACAAGTCTAGCTTTCTTAGTGATGAACTTGCATCCGCAAGTGAATTCTCTGAGATCGAAGAATCTTTCCCAAGTGAATATGAAGATGATGCGGAGGTAGATTTCTCTCAACCTCCAATCTACGACTCAAGTGATGAGGAAGACATAGAAGACTTTGACCAGGACGCAGATACAATTGAAGATCTTTGTAAAGAAGTGGAGGAATTCACAGAAAAGCACAAAGAAATGGAACTTGCAGAACCACCAAAAACACCTATCCCAAGGCCATTACCACCTAATACAAGCTTCAAGTGGGTACAATCCTTAACTTATAACTTTACTTATTCACTTGAATATGGTTTGCTTGAAACAGATGGCCAGCTTAGAGCTCTCTGCGGCTTTAAGAGTAAGAGGGAAATGGCTCGTACTCAGAGCTGGTGCACAAGGTTCAATAAGGTTCCACGCTTCGCCTCGAAGTACACGGATTGGTATCATGCTCAATTGCATGGATCAAGGAGAACGTTTGGTCACCACAGTGAGATTCTACTTTTTAAACCGCCCGAATGGAGACATGTAGATCAAGACGGAGGCGGATTTAAAAGCAAGGCTTGGAATCCTGGAGTTTATTCTGATATTTGTCACCTCGGGAGCCTAACAATCTGTTTGAAGTTGCTCAGAAGCTTCACATGCCTAGTTTGGGACCCCGGAGGCTATTGGCATTCCAAGCACTGGTGGAGATTTTTAGACGAATTTAAACATAAACCACCATAACAGGATACTCCTCCAATGTCCAACTTAAGGACTTTAACTAAAAGTGCTAGGTGGGAGACAACCCACCATGGTATGGTCGCTTCTTTTTCAATTTATTTCTTGTTAATTACTTTCATTTCTTCTTTTTCATTTTAATTTACTAAACCTGGAATCATGCATAGCATTCAGCATTTTTCATGCATATATAAAAAAAAAGGGGTGCACGACGCGACCGCATGCCCCATGCGATCGCGTCATATTGCGAGAAACACCACCCACGCGACCGCGTGACCCACGCGGCCGCATGATATATTTATCGGCGTAAGGACCCAACGAACAGAAAGTTAGGCTGCAATCGTGTGGCCCTTGTGCGTTTCGCACAAATTGGCCCACACGATCGCATGCCCCATGCGATCGCGTCACTTGCACAATACCAATCCCACGCGACTGCGTGAGCGACACGATCGCGTCGCATGGATTGCACATCACCCCAAAAAGGAGACAGAGAGTTGTGCTAAAACGGCGCTGGAGTCGTGCATTTAGAACGAATTCCAGCGACACGATCGCGCGACCCACGCGATCGCGTCACCCTTCTTTCCCCCCTCTCATGCGATCGCGCGCCCCACGCGATCGCGTCACTCCCATTTTCACCCCAACCACGCGACCGCGTGCCCCTCGCGGCCGCGTGACCTGAAAATCGATGTCAACCAGGTGCATGGCCGAAAGTTGAGCTGAAGTTGGGCTGGAATCGTGCTGGAAGCCCAAGCCTCACCACGCGAACGCGTGCCCCACGCATCCACGTCATATCCCCTCTCTTCTTCTATCACTAACCCAAAACCCTCTCCACCACTGCCCCCCTCAGCCGCCACCGCGACGCCGTGCCCCGCCACCGCGCTGGACGCCACCGCAGCCACCTTCTTCCCCGTTCCACCCCTCCCGCCTACTAGGTTCCGCAAAACGCAACCCCTTTTTATCCATTCATCGTTTTTCTATAATTTGTTCCATTTCTATTCATAATTAGGATAGATAGATATGCATGTTGTAGTGGAATTTTAGGTTGTTAGGTAGCTTAGGCTGTGGTTAGTGGATCTAGGTCTGTTTACTTGCACTGTTCTTGTTTATGTTTTATCATAACTGTAATTCTGCTGTTCCTGTGACCTCGTTCATATGCTGTGATTCCTTGCAATTGCTGCTTGTTACTCTAAATTTTCCTGTTTCTATTCATTACTGGTAACTGCAGCTAGTTTTTAATTCATATGAACTGCTATGATTGCTGTTTATTTTCCGTGACAATCCAATTTTAGCCGGAATGCTGCCCAAATTTTTTAAAATTGTTTTCATTCATGTTTTGGTTTGGCATTTCTGAACTCTTTTTTACTCTGCTTTACCCAAACCATTTCATGCATGCTATGGCAGACTTTCTTATCCTCTTTGATTTCCTGGTTCATAAACTGCATTTGTGATTCACTGATTCCAATTTTTGCTTTCTTTATTTCTATTCGAATCAGCATCACCCTGTTTTCCTTGTTCGATTATGAGTACTTCTATTCTTACCAGTGAATCCTTGTTATATGGAATTTTCTATGCCACTTACTTTAACCCGCACTTTACTAAGTCACTAATTTTAATTTACTAATTTCTTTTTCAAATTCTAACCATACTAACCCTTTTGATCTCTTTTCTGATTATTTTCGCTTTCCTCTAACTTTCTAACCATGGCATATTGATTATTTTTCCATTTAACATAAATTCAATCATATTTCATTTACTCATTTTCCTTATTTTACTTCTCCTTTGCCGCTTTGAGCTTCCTTTGTTTAATTGCCTATTTGCTTTACTATTTTTATCCATATCCTGGTTTTCTGTTTTTCAGGATGTCTGCCTCACAAAGGAAAGGAAAAGGCAAGGCTACTAGCAAGCGCAAGCGAGGATATTCCTCCCAGTCCATCATTGCTCTAATGCATGATTCTTCATGGTGGGAGAAGAACTTCACACAGCAGGAAAAAGCTGACCAGCTGCTCCCTGCGAATGACCATATAAAATTTGCAAACTGGTACTGTGAGCTGAAGTACCCGGCTTTTGCAAATTCCAGAAATCTATACCTGGAACAAATTCTGAAGATTCCAGAAGCACTCCAGCAGTACACCACTGAGCAAATCAAGCAAAAGGGTTGGTTCTTTCTGGAGAGAACACTGACAGAGGTCAATGCATCTTGGGTCTGGAAATTCTACTGTAACTACTACCTCACCACCCTAGATGCTGTGAACCTAAGAGGAAAACAAATTCTGGTCACTGAGGAGGCCTTAGAGGACATTCTCCGGCTCCCAGCCAAGTCCGATCAGCCTGATGGTTATTCAAAGGCTGAGGAGGACATACGTCAGATGCAGTTTGATTGGGATGCCGTAAAGGCACGGATAGCTCTCGACCCGACAGTTCCTTGGGAGATGGGACAGGACACTACCATGCCTAGAGGGATCAAGAGAGCGTACTTAAATGATGAGGCTCGGTTATGGCATCAGATCTTGAGTAATTATGTGATGCCGAGTACTCACGAGACGGAGATCCCGACTGCTATGATCACCCTCCTTTGGTGTGTGCTGGAGGGTAAGGACCTTTATCTGCCACGTTTCATTCGGCACTATATGGCCAGGGTCCACGTCCGAGGCACCCTCCATTTTCTGTATCTAGTTACACAGCTTGGCCATCGAGCTGACGTGCCATGGGAGGATGCCGATGAGAGACCACCAGCGGCGGATTGCAAAAAGATCATTCCGCACAGCCGGAACTTCTTAGCCTTGGGCCACAGACCACCACCATTCACTACTACTGATGAGACAGCTCCACCGTCTGCTGGACCCTCTTCCTCCACTGCTGCACCACCTACCCCTGCTACCACCACTGCACCTCCACCTGTCACAGAGCCCATCTATCATCTGGTGCACCGCTTGTTCCGACGACTTGACCAGATGGAGCGTCGCAACAAGTGACGCTATGAGCACCTAAAGCTGATGATACGATCCGGTGACATCCCCTCCGAGCCCGACACACCGTCCGAGGCATCTGAGGAGGAGGCAGATGCGCCCGAGGCAGAGACCCATCCCCAGGGAGAGGCAGCGCCAACTGCACCACAGGCAGCTGTCCCACATCAGATTGAGGCTGCGGATCTTGAGATTCCGATCCAGTCAGCACCTCCTCCACAGCAGCCAGACTCCCAGCCTACCACCACTGAGACTCCAGCTACCATCCCTCCCAGTGATGACACTCCTTCACACCTGGCTTGATTGAGCATCGGGGACGATGCTTCCTTTTAAGTGTGGGGAGGTCGCCATCTCTGGCGTTTATTTTGGTGAACCACTACATACTTTTTCTTTTATTTTGGATTTTTTTTTGTATTTTTCTTTTTACTGTTATTTTCTAAGTACTTATACATTGCTTTTATGTAGTTTTACTCTATTTTCTGCATTTTGCATTCTTAGTTCATATTTTATCCATTTAGTTTATTTTAGTTATTTAGTTTAGTTTGCAATTCTGATTTATTAGTGGATTAATTAGTATAGTTTACCCTTTTTTTAGCATAAGATAGTATAGTTTAAATTGAAAAATATAAAAAGGGAAGTAAACTAGGAAATTGAACATAACAGATTTAAATTCACAAACCTTATATATAGCATTACATGATGTAGTTAAGCTGAAAACATTTCATCAAGGAGGAACATTAAAACTTTAAAAGCTACCCTAAATAAATTTTTTATGAGAATAATGGGAATTTTTAACTAAACCTGCATACAATATATAAATGATATATGATGCTTGAGTTAGAGAACACACAGCCTGTGAGTCTTGAGCTTAATTGTATGGTTGCATTCAAACCATAATTTCATTTCTGTGTGTTTCATTTCTTTTTATTTTGATATTCTTTCCTTTGCTTTAATCTATATGTCCAATTATAGAATATAGAATAGATACATACCAAGAGAATGATTGAGGCCATCAATTGATTTCAGCTCACTTACCCCAAATTAGCCTACCTTTTACATCACCCTTGTTAGCCCCCTTGAGCCTTTTAAAACCCCTTTATTCTATTTAGCCAAATTACTAGCCTTAAGCAGAAAAACAAAAGAAAATCCCAAGTGAATCCTTGGTTAGCTTAAGATAGAAAATTATGAATAGAGTTAAATGTGGGAAACCTTTTGGGAACATGGATGATAGAAACAAAAGGTAGAAAAGTTAAAAGGAATAAAATAAAATTGGGAAGCATGCTCATGAGAAAATCTAAGTGATTCAATTACCATGTGCATTAAAAAAAAAAGAAAGTTATTTTTCAGCATCTAAATAAAAGGGGATACAAAAGAAATTCCCCAATGCAAAATAAAAATAATGCACATGGGATAAAAATAAAAAGTGAAACATGAGCATGTAACAATAAGTGGGATAATATGGGAGAATAGGTAAAGAGATTTTGTTTTACTAAAAATGTATGTTAGGTGAGATCTTAGTCTAATTAAGGATTCACTTATTAGCTCACTTAACCCTATACATAAATCTTTACCTTTACCTTGGCCCCATTACAACCTCAATTAAAGACCTCATGACTTTTTGGTATGACTATATTCTATAATTGTTGATTGGTTAGATGAAGAACAAGGCTATAGAAATTAAGAATAAAAAGAAAAATAGAGTGAATAAACCCAATAAACACTGAGTGACTAGAGAGTAAACACAAAATCCAGTGAGGGTTCAATAACTCATCAACATATATCTATACTTAAATTTACTAATTGTTTTGCAAGTTTGTACAATGTTTTCTTTCCCATCTCATTTGCTAAAATGCTTTATTATTTAAGGGTTGGATATATATATATACATGACTCCTTGAGAATGTGAATTAACTTGACTACATGTAAGCTTTATATATGAGTGAATAAGTTAGAGTTGCATGATGCATCATTCATTTAGGTAGTTGCATTTAAATTAGGTTGCATTGCATGACATTCCATCACTTTAACCTTAATTATTTACCTTGGATTTAGCATCAGGACATGCTAGTGTTTAAGTGTGGGGAGGTTGATAAACCCATACTTCATGAGTTCTTTTGTGCTTAATTTGAGTGATTTATACAATCCTTCACTTGCTTATTCACATTAATTGCATGGTTTTACTTTCCCTTCCTTATGATGTCATATTGTGAAAAACATGTTTCCTAAGCTTTAAAAATTAATTATTTTAATTACCTTTATTTCCATTCGATGCCGTGATTAGTGTGTTGAGTAGTTTCAGATTTTCTAAGGCAGAATGACTTAAAGGTTGGAAAAGGAAACATACAAAATAGGAAGGAGAAGGCAAAACAGAGCTTTAAGGAAACTGGTATCCACGCGATCGCATGGATGACGCGATCGCGTGCCAAGCATGAATCAGCAGCGACGCGGCCGCATGACTAACGCGACTGCGCGCCTTAAGCAGAACGCACATGACGCGGTCGCATGACTGACGCGACCGCGTGGCAAGGAAAAGCTCCAAATGACGCGACCGCGTGACCCACGCGGACGCGTGACAGAGGCCACACATCAGAAATTACAGAATACGCCATTCATAAAGTACAAACAGCATAGACCAGAGGTTATAAAGTGTGGGAATGCATCCATTCAAGGGAGCTCGCATATTTTATTTTCCAATGATTTAGATTTAGTTGGGAGGGAGATCTTCTCTCTCTCTGTCTTAGGATTTAGGATTTCTTCTTGTTTAAGAGTGACTCTCAATCCAGGTTTTATATTTCCTTGTTTTAAACTTCCCTTTCACTTTATTTATTTATTTCAGTATCTGAGTTGGCTATTTACCCTTATAATAGGATCTAAGAATTCTTCCATGTTACAGACTGTTATTTGAATTAATGATAATTGAGGTATTTTCAGTTTATGATTGTTCTCTTTGATTAAGTTACCATTACTTCCCATCTGAGGATATTTTTATTATTCCAGCAATTTTACTTTTTCCCCTTTTGGTCCTGGTTAAGAATTCAGTAACTCAACAGTTATTAAACTCAACATAATTGATAATTATTATCTTGCTAATTGAGCTGAACTTAAGTAATCCCAACCTTTTCTCAGGAAATAAATAGGATTCAAAGGTCAATTTAATTAGCCCCTTGACTTTCCTTTGCCCTAGTAAAGGTTGACCAAGTGGAGTCTAGATTCAACTTTCATTATAGTTGAGAGAGATAACTACGTTGGACCCCCAACTTCTCTTACCTTACCAAAAGTTTGCTTTATAGTATTTATTTATTTTAACTGCCATTTACTTTACTTGTCATTCAATTTACTTACCTCTCATCTTCTAAACCCCGATTATAACCTTTATAGCCAATAATAAGAACATACTTCCTCGCAGTTCCTTGAGAAGACGACTCGAGGTTTGAATACTCGGTTAACAATTTTTAAAGGGGTTTGTTACTTGTGACACCCAACACGTTTGTATGAAAGGACTTTTGAAGGTTTAGAAACTATACTTGCAACGAGGATTTATCCGAAAATTTCTAGACCACGCAAAAGTTCCTCTCATCAAAATGGCGCCGTTGCCGGGGAACTGCTAACGTGTGCCTTATTATTGGTTATTGTAAATATTTTTCTTTTGCTTGTTTATTTATTTTTATTTTTCCTTTTTATCTTTATTTGCTACTATGCACTCTCACCCTTCTCGCTTTGAGTTTGGTTCTAATATTGTTAAAGGAAATAGAAATTACAGCAAGAATATGCATCAAGGTCAGACCAATCAAGGATGGATGAAACCAAGAGGATCTAATCAACCCTTCTGGCAGCAACACCCTCCGAGATATCCTGGACAAAGACCATTCTACAATGCATACCCAGCTGATAGATATGGTGGACAACCTTGTAACTACCAACAAGCCCCACCCCGTGCATATAAACCATCCTTTCAACATAACCTCGAACCACCACACTCACAAGCTTCTCTTCACCATTCGCCACCATATGATCCCCAAAAGTTTGCTTTATAGTATTTATTTATTTTAACTGCCATTTACTTTACTTGTCATTCAATTTACTTACCTCTCATCTTCTAAACCCCGATTATAACCTTTATAGCCAATAATAAGAACATACTTCCTCGCAGTTCCTTGAGAAGACGACCCGAGGTTTGAATACTCGGTTAACAATTTTTAAAGGGGTTTGTTACTTGTGACACCCAACACATTTGTATGAAAGGACTTTTGAAGGTTTAGAAACTATACTTGCAACGAGGATTTATCCGTAAATTTCTAGACCACGCAAAAGTTCCTCTCATCAGGGACTGATAAATCCCATTTGTAGGGTTTATCTTGTGCCTAATTTAGGAGATTTTATGACCTTTTACCCACATTTATTCAATGAAAAAACATGGTTTCATGATTGTCTCCTAATTTGTGCTTAAGTGAGAAAACATGCTTTCTAGGTCTTTAATTAGCCAAATTTAATTCACCTTCGATTCCACTAGATGCTTTGATTTATTTTGTTAAGTGATTTCAGGTTGAAAAGGGCTAGGAATGGATCAAAGGAGTGAAGAGGAAAGCATGCAAAGTGGAGAAATCATGAAAAAGCCAAAGATTTGAGAAACATCATCCACGCGCACACGCACTGTACGCGCACGCGTGGATTGCGAAAAAGGCAAGGGACGCGCACGCGCACTGTACGCGTACGCGTTGGTGGGTGGACGTGATTTTTAAATGGAAAACGTGCCCAACGATTTCTGCGAAGCTGTGGGGCCCAGTTGCAACCAATTTTGGCGCCCAAAATGCTTTAAAAGATCAAGGATTGAAGGGGATTGACATCTCTTACTCATTCATACTCATTACGATTAGTTTAGTTTAGTTTTAGAGAGAGAAGCTCTCACTTCTCTCTAGGATTAGGATTAGGTTTAGGTTTAGGTTAATCTCTTCTTAGATCTAGATTTAATTCATGCTTTGATTCACTTTTCCTTTACAATTTCTTGTTCCTCTACTCTTCCTCTCTCTAATTTTGTATTTCACTCTTGTAATTGCTTACTTTGTTGTAGATCTACTCTTGTTCCTTCTCTTTGCTTTCAATTCAAGTTGAGGTAATTCATAATAATTGTGTTTCTTTTGCTTGTTGTTGTTAATTCCTTGCCATAATTGTTGTTAGATTTCATTCTTGTTGTAGATTTACCATGATTTCCTTCATACCTTCCAAGTGTTTGTCAAAATGCTTGAGAAGATGTTAGAGTAGATTTTAGTGCTCTTGGCTTGGGAAGGTAACTTAGGAACTCTTGAGTTACTAATGTCCAAGTGATTGACGATTGGGAGCCATTAACTCTAGATCTCACTAATTGAATTGGTGGAGAACTAGGACTTATGGACTTGGATTGACATAGCTTGTTTGACTTTCCTTTATTAGTTAGAGGATGACTTAATGGGGTTGATCCTTGCCAATTCTCATGTTGTGGTTAGTGATAGGGATAGAGATCCTTGACGACTAAACCTTGCCAAGACCTTTTGTTATTTGAATTCTATTTCCATTTACTTTTCATGTTTCTTATCAAAAACCCCAAAACATGCTTTATAACCAATAACAAGACACTTTATTTCAATTCCTAGGGAGAACGACCCGAGGGTCAATACTTCGGTTTATAAATTTAGGGGATTGTACTTGTGACAAACAAATTTTTGTATAAAAGGATTGATGTTGGTTTAGAAACTATATTACAACGAGACTTATTGTGAATTCTAAACCGTCAAAAAGTCTTCTCATCAGGGACATGCCAATGGAAGTTGATGAGCGGATAATTTATACACTTTTTGGCATTATTTTTAGTATGTTTTAGTAGGATCTAGTTACTTTTAGGGATGTTTTTATTATTATTTATGTTAAATTCACATTTCTGGACTTTACTATCAATTTGTGTGTTTTTCTGTGATTTCAGGTATTTTCTGACTGAAATTGAGGGACTTGAGCAAAAATCAGATTCAGAGGTTGAAGAAGGACTACTGATGCTGTTGGATTCTGACCTCTCTACACTCAAAGTGAATTTTCTGGAGCTACAAAACTCCAAATGGCACGCTCTCAATGGCGTTGGAAAGTAGACATCCAGGACTTTCCAGCAATATATAATAGTCCATACTTTGCTCAAGTTTAGACGACGCAAAAAGGAGTTGAAGGCCAGTTCTACGCTGCAGTCTGGAGTTAAACGCCAGAAACACGTCACGAACCAGAGTTGAACGCCAAAAACATGTTACAACTTGGCGTTCAACTCCAAAAGAAGCTTCTGCACGTGTAAACTTCAAGCTCAGCCCAAGCACACACCAAGTGGGCCCCGGAAGTGGATTTATGCATCAATTACTTACTTCTGTAAACCCTAGTAGCTAGTTTAGTATAAATAGAACTTTTTACTATTGTATTTAGAGAGTCTTATGATCTTTGGATTATCTTTTGATCTATTGATCACGTTTGGGGGCTGGTCATTCAGCCATGCCTGAACCTTCATTACTTATGTATTTACAACGGTAGAGTTTCTGCACTCCATAGATTAAGGTGTGGAGCTCTGCTGTTCCTCATGATTTAATGCAAAGTACCAAAGTACTCTATTCGTTATTCGAAAACTCCATAACCAATTGATATCCGCCTGACTGAGATTTGCAAGATGACCATAGCTTGCTTCATACCAACAATCTCCGTGGGATCGACCCTTACTCACGTAAGGTTTTATTACTTGGACGACCTAGTGCACTTGCTGGTTAGTTGTATCGAAGTTGTGACAAATTATGAATTAAGATTAGAGCACCAAGTTTTTGGAGCCATTACCAGGGATCACAATTTCGTGCACCAAGTTTTTGGCGCCGTTGCCGGGGATTTATTTCGCATTTATTTCCGGTAACACCAGTGCCAAGTTTGATCTGGCAACAACACCAAGTTTTTGGCACCGTTGCCGGGGATTGTTCGAGTTTGGACAACTGACGGTTCATCTTGTTGCTCAGATTAGGTAATTTTCTTTTTTGTTTTATTTTCAAAAAAAATTTCTTCAAAAATCTTTCAAAAAAAAATTTTTCTCATCTATTTTCGAAAATTATTCTAAATTTTTAAGAATGAATTCTAGTGTTTCATGAAGCATGTTGAAGCCTGGCTGGATGTAAAGCCATGTCTAATTCTTTTGGACTGTGGCTTCCAACCATCAGCATAGAGGCAAGTTAATTGGAATATCAGCTGTTGCATGCCTGATTTATATCCTAAAGCTGGCTGGCTATTAAGCCATGCCCAACCCTTGGATGGGAGCTTTAGTCCAACATTGAAAGATTTCTGGGATTCTTATTAAAAATTTTGAATTTCTTATTTTCTTTTTCCTATATGTTTTTCGAAAAAAATTAAAAGAAAATACAAAAAATTCATAAAATCATAAAATCAAAAATATTTTTGTGTTTCTTGTTTAAGTCTTGAGTCAATTCTTAAGTTTGGTGTCAATTGCATTTTTTCTAAAAAAAAATTTATGCATTTTTCGAAAATTCATGCATTCATAGTGTTCTTCATGATCTTCAAGTTGTTCTTGGCCAGTCTTCTTGTTTGATCTTCATATTTTCTTGTTTTGTTTCTTTTCTTGTTTTTCATATGCATTCTTGCATTCATAGTGTCTATACATGAAAAATTTCTAAGTTTGGTGTCTTGCATGTTTTCTTTTCCTGAAAATTTTTCAAAAATAAGTCTTGATGTTCATCTTGATCTTCAAAGTGTTCTTGGTGTTCATCTTGACATTCATAGTGTTCTTGCATGCATTATGTGTTTTGATTCATAATTTTTATGTTATGAGTCTTTTTCATGTTTTTCTCTTTCATCATTAAAAATTCAAAAATCAAAAAAATATCTTTCCTTTTTTCACTCATAAATTTCGAAAATTTGGATTGACTTTTTCAAAAATTTTTAAAATCTAGTTGTTTCTTATGAGTCAAATCAAATTTTCAATTTGAAAACCTTATCTTTTTCAAAATCTTTTTCAAAAATCAAATCTTTTTCATTTTTCTTATTTATTTTCAAAAATTTTAAAAATATTTTTCAAAAATCTTTTTCTCAATTTTATCTCATAATTTTCGAAAATATCATCAAAAATTAATGTTTTGATTCAAAAATTTCAAGTTTGTTACTTGTCTAGTAAGAAAGGTTCAATCTTTAAGTTTTAGAATCATATCTTGTGATTACTTGTGAGTCAAGTCATTAATTTTGATTTTTAAAATCAAATCTTTTTCAAAACTAATTTTAATCATATCTTTCTATCATATCTTTTTAAATCATATTTTTTTCAAAAATTTGATTTTAAAATATCTTTTCTAACTTATTATCTTCTTATCTTTTCAAAATTGATTTTCAAATCTTTTCTCAACTAACTAATTGATTTTTTGTTTGTTTCTTATCTTTTTCAAAATCACCTAAATAATTTTCCCTCTCTAATTTTCGAAAATTATCTCCCTCATTTTTCAAAATACTTTTAATTAACTAATTGTTTCAAATTTTGATTTTAATTTTATTCCCCCTTTAATTTTTGAAAATCACTAACTCTTTTTCAAAAATTATTTTCGAAAACTTCTCTCTCTAATCTTCTTCTATTTATTTATTTATTTACTAACACTTTTCTTCATCTCAAATCATTGCTCCTATCCTCACCCTTGTGTTTGGATTATCCATTCTTCTTCACTCTTACTCCCTTTCTTCTTCTACTAACAACAAGGGAACCTCTATACTGTGGTAAAAAGGATCCCTATTATTATTTGTTGTTCCCTTCTTTTTCATATGAGCAGGAGCAAGGACAAGAACATTCTTGTTGAAGCAGACCCTGAACCTGAAAGGACTCTGAAAAAAAACTAAGAGAAGCTAAATTACAACAATCCAGAGACAACCTTACAGAAATTTTCGAACAAGAAGAGGATATGGCAGCCAAAAATAATAATAATAATGCAAGAAAGATGCTTGGTGACTTTACTGCACCAAATTCCAATTCACATGGAAGAAGCATCTCCATCCCTACCATTGGAGCAAACAATTTTGAGCTTAAACCTCAATTAGTTTCTCTGATGCAACAAAACTGCAAGTTTCATGGACTTCCATCTGAAGATCCCTTTCAGTTCTTAACTGAATTCTTGCAGATCTGTGATACTGTTAAGACTAATGGAGTAGATCCTGAAGTCTACAGGCTCATGCTTTTCCCTTTTTCTTTGAGAGACAGAGCTAGAATATGGTTGGATTCTCAACCTAAAGACAGCCTGAACTCTTGGGATAAGCTGGTCACAGCTTTCTTAGCCAAGTTTGTTCCTCCTCAAAAGCTGAGTAAGCTTAGAGTGGATGTTCAAACCTTCAGACAGAAAGAAGGTGAATCCCTCTATGAAGCTTGGGAGAGATACAAGCAACTGACCAAAAAGTGTCCTTCTGACATGCTTTCAGAATGGACTATCCTGGATATATTCTATGATGGTCTGTCTGAATTAGCTAAGATGTCATTGGATACTTCTGCAGGTGGATCCATTCACCTAAAGAAAACACCTGCAGAAGCTCAAGAACTCATTGACATGGTTGCTAATAACCAGTTTATGTACACTTCTGAGAGGAATCCTGTGAGTAATGGGACGCCTCAGAAGAAGGGAGTTATTGAAATTGATACTCTGAATGCCATATTGGCTCAGAATAAAATATTGACTCAGCAAGTCAATATGATTTCTCAGAGTCTGAATGGAATGCAAGCTGCATCCAACAGTACTCAAGAGGCATCTTCTGAAGAAGAAGCTTATGATCCTGAGAACCCTGCAATTGCAGAGGTAAATTATATGGGTGAACCTTATGGAAACACCTATAATCCCTCATGGAGAAATCACCCAAATCTCTCATGGAAGGATCAACAAAAGCCTCAACAAGGCTTTAATAATGGTGGAAGAAATAGGTTTAACAATAGTAAACCTTTCCCATCATGCACTCAGCAACAGACAGAGAATTCTGAGCAGAATCCATCTAGCTTAGCAAATTTAGTCTCTGATTTATCTAAGGCCACTCTGAGTTTCATGAATGAAACAAGGTCTTCCATTAGAAATTTGGAAGCACAAGTGGGCCAGCTGAGTAAGAAGATCACTGAAACTCCTCCTAGTACTCTCCCAAGCAATACAGAAGAGAATCTAAAGAGAGAGTGCAAGGCCATTGATATAACAATCATGGCCAAATCCAAGGAAGAAGGGGAGGACGTGAATCCCAAGGAGGAAGACCTCCTAGGACGTCCAGAGATCAATAAGGAGTTTCCCTCTGAGGAACCAAAGGACTCTGAGGCTCATCTAGAGACCATAGAGATTCCATTAAACCTCCTTACGCCTTTTATGAGCTCTGATGAGTATTCCTCTTCTGAAGAGAATGAGGATGTTACTAAAGAGCAAGCTGCCAAGTTCCTTGGTGCAATCATGAAGCTGAATGCCAATTTATTTGGTAAAAAGACTTGGGGAGATGAACCTCCCCTGTTCACCAATGAACTAAATACATTGGATCAACTGAGATTGCCTCAGAAGAAACTGGATCCTGGAAAGTTCCTAATACCTTGTACCATAGGCACCATGACCTTTGAGAAGGCTCTATATGACCTTGGGTCAGGAATAAACCTCATGCCACTCTCTGTAATGGAGAAACTGGGAATCTTTGAGGTGCAAGCTATTAGAATCTCATTAGAGATGGCAGACAATTCAAGAAAAGAGGCTTATGGTCACGTAGAGGACGTGTTAGTAAAGGTTGAAGGCCTTTACATCCCTGCTGATTTCATAATCCTAGACACTGGGAAGGAAGAGGATGAATCCATCATCCTTGGAAGACCCTTCCTAGCCACAACAAGAGCTGTGATTGATGTAGACAGAGGAGAATTGATCCTTCAACTGAATGAGGACAACCTTGTGTTTAAAACTCAAGAATCTCCTTCTGTAACAATGGAGAGGAAGCATGAAAAGCTTCTCTCAGTACAGAGTCAACTAAAGCCCCCACAGTCAAACTCTAAGTTTGGTGTTGGGAGGCCTCAGCCAAACTCTAAGTTTGGTGTTGAACTCCCATATCCAAACTCTAAGTTTGGTGTTGGAAAGTCTATAAAATTGACCTGATCACCTGTGTGGCTCAATGAGAGCCCACTGTCAAGCTATTAACATTAAAGAAGCGCTTGTTGGGAGGCAACCCAATTTTTATTTATCTAATTTTATTTTTATTTTTATTGTTCTTTCATTTTTTATTAGGTTCATGATCATGTGGAGTCACAAAATAAATAGAAAAATCAAAAAACAGAATCAAAAGTAGCAGAAGAAATATCACACCCTGGAGGAAGGGCTTACTGGCGTTTAAACGCCAGTAAGCAGCATCTGGCTGGCGTTCAACGCCAGAACAGACCATGGATCTGGCGTTGAACGCCCAAAACAAGCAGCATCCTGGCGTCTGGAATGCACACTGAGAAAAGCTGGCGCTGAACGCCAGAAACAAGCATAGAACTGGCGTTCAATGCCAGAAACATGCTGCATCTGGGCACTGAACGCCCAAAACAAGCACCAATTCGGCGTTTAAACGTCAGAATTGCATGCAAAGGCATTTTACATGCCTAATTGGTGCAGGGATGCAATTCCTTGATACCTCAGGATCTGTGGACCCCACAGGATCATCTCAGCATCTGTGGACCCCACAGGATCCCCACCTACCTCCACTCATATTCTTCCCTCTTCTCATTCATCCCCTCTTCGCAATAAACACCCTTCCCCAAAACCCTTCACCTATCACCTCAAGCTCTCTTCCCTACTACCCCTTCACCACTCACATCCATCTACTCTTCCCCATAAACCTACCTCATAAACCCCACCTACCTTCAAAATTCAAAATCACTTTTCCACCCAAGCCCACCCTAAATGGCCGAACCTAACCCATCTCCCTCCACTATATAAACCCCTCCATTCTTCTTCATTTTCCCACAACAAAACCCTCTCATCCCCTTCTTGGCCGAAACACAACCCCCTCTCCCCCTCTTCCATTTCTTCTTCTTCTTCTTCTTTTCTTTCTTTTCTTGCTCGAGGGCGAGCAATATTCTAAGTTTGGTGTGGTAAAAGCATAAAGATTTTTGTTTTTCCATTACCATTGATGGCACCTAAGACCGGAGAATCCTCTAGAAAAGGGAAAGGGAAGACAAAAGCTTATGAGATTATACCTCAAGAACTCTACAAGGTGGCTGACAAGTCCTCCACTATGGCAAGATTAGCTTTTCCTCACCTTATTTGCCATCTATACAATTCGGCTGGGATTGACATAGAGGGAGATATCCTCATTGATGAGGACAAGTCCATCACTAAGAAAAGGATGGAGCAAACAAGAGAGCCTATTCATGGATCTCAAGAGACACATGAAGAAGCTCATCACCAAGAAATCCTTATGATGCCTCAAGGGATGCACTTTCCTCCACAGAACTTTTGGGAGAAAATCAACACCTCCCTAGGAGAACTGAGTTCCAACATGGGACAACTAAGGGTGGAACATCAAGAGCATTCAATCATCCTCCATGAAATTAGAGAAGATCAAAGAGCTATGAGGGAGGAGCAACAAAGACAAGGAAGAGACATAGAAGAGCTCAAGGACATCATTGGTTCCTCAAGAAGGAAACGTCACCATCACTAAGGTGGACTCATTTCTTGTTCTTAAATTTTCTGTTTTTCGTTTTCTTATGCTAAATGTTTATCTATGTTTGTGTCTTTATTACATGATCATTAGTGTCTAAGTGTCTATGCCTTAAAGTAGTGAATATGAATCCATCACCTCTCTTAAATGAAAAAATGTTTTAAAAATAAAAGAACAAAAAATACATGAGTTTCGAATTTATCCTTGAACTTAGTTTAATTATATTGATGTGGTGACAATACTTTTTGTTTTCTGAATGAATGCTTGAACAGTGCATATGTCTTTTGAAGTTGTTGTTTAAGAATGTTAAATATGTTGGATCTTGAAAGAATGATGATAAGGAGAAATGTTATTTGATAATCTGAAAAATCATAAAAATTAATTCTTGAAGCAAGAAAAAGTAGTGAATACAGAAAGCTTGTAGAAAAAAAAAGAGAAGAAAAAAAAATGGCAAAAAAAATATAGAAAAAGAAAAAGCAAGCAGAAAAAGCCAAAAGCTCTTAAAACCAAAAGGCAAGAGCAAAAAGCCAATAGCCCTTAAAACCAAAAGGCAAGGATAATAAAAAGGATCCCAAGGCTTTGAGCATCAATGGATAGGAGGGCCTAAAGGAATAAAATCCTGGCTTAAGCGGCTAAACTAAGCTGTCCCTAACCATGTGCTTGTGGCGTGAAGGTGTCAAGTGAAAACTTGAGACTGAGCGGTTAAAGTCAAGGTCCAAAGCAAAAAAAAAAGAGTGTGCTTAAGAACCCTGGACACCTCTAATTGGGGACTTTAGCAAAGCTGAGTCACAATCTGAAAAGGTTCACCCAATTATGTGTCTGTGGCATTTATGTATCCGGTGGTAATACTGGAAAACAAAGTGCTTAGGGCCACTGCCAAGACTCATAAAGTAGCTGTGTTCAAGAATCAACATACTGAACTAGGATAATCAATAAACACTATCTGAACTCTGAATTCCTATAGATGCCAATCATTCTGAACCTCAATGGATAAAGTGAGATGCCAAAACTATTCAAGAGGCAAAAAGCTACAAGTCCCGCTCATCTGATTAGAGCTATATTTCATTGATAGTTTGGAATTTATAGTATATTCTATTCTTTTTATCCTATTTGATTTTCAGTTGCTTGGGGACAAGCAACAATTTAAGTTTGGGGTTGTGATGAGCGGATAATTTATACGCTTTTTGGCATTGTTTTTAGTATGTTTTAGTAGGATCTAGTTACTTTTAGGGATGTTTTTATTAGTTTTTAAATAAAATTCACAATTATGGACTTTACTATGAGTTTGTGTGTTTTTCTGTGATTTTAGGTATTTTCGGGCTGAAATTGAGGGACATGAGCAAAAATCAGATTCAGAGGTTGAAGAAGGACTGCTGATGCTATTGGATTCTGACCTCCCTGCACTCAAAGTGGATTTTCTGGAGTTACAGAACTTCAAATGGTGCGCTCTTAACGGCGTTGGAAAGTAGACATCCAGGGCTTTCCCGCAATATATAATAGTCTATACTTTGCTCAAGTTTAGATGACGCAAAAGGGCGTTGAACGCCAGTTCTATGCTGCAGTCTGGAGTTAAACGCCAGAAACACGTCACGAACCAGAGTTGAACGCCAAAAACATGTTACAACTTGGCGTTCAACTCCAAAAGAAGCTTCTGCACGTGTAAACTTCAAGCTCAGCCCAAGCACACACCAAGTGGGCCCCAGAAGTGGATTTATGCATCAATTACTTACTTCTGTAAACCCTAGTAGCTAGTTTAGTATAAATAGAACTTTTTACTATTGTATTTAGAGAGTCTTATGATCTTTGGATTATCTTTTGATCTATTGATCACGTTTGGGGGCTGGCCAATTGGCCATGCCTGAACCTTCATTACTTATGTATTTACAACGGTAGAGTTTCTGCACTCCATAGATTAAGGTGTGGAGCTCTGCTGTTCCTCATGATTTAATGTAAAGTACTACTATTTTTCTATTCAATCCAACTTATTCCGCTTCTAAGATATCCATTCGCACCCAAGAACATAATGAATGTGATGATTATGTGACGCTCATCATCATTCTCACTTATGAACGCGTGCCTGACAAACACTTCCGTTCTACATGCAAACAAGCTAGAATGAATATCTCTTAGATATCTAATACAGAGGACCGAGTCTGAGATATTAGAATCTTCGTGGTATAAGTTAGAACCCATGGATGGCCATTCCTGAGATCTGGAAAGTCTAAACCTTGTCTGTGGTATTCCGAGTAGGATCTGGGAAGGGATGGCTGTGACAAACTTCAAACTCGTGAGTGCTGGGCATAGTGACAGACGCAAAAAGAAGGTGAATCCTATTCAAGTATGATCGAGAACCTCCAGATGATTAGCCGTGCCGTGAAAGAGCATTTGGACCTTTTTCACAAAGAGGATGTGATGTAGCCATTGACAATGGTGATGCCTTACAGAAAGCTTGCCATGGAAAGGAGTAGGAATGATTGGATGAAGACAGCAGGAAAGCAGAGGTTCAAAGGAACGAAAGCATCTCTATACGCTTATCTGAAATTCTCACCAATGATTTACATAAGTATTTCTATGTTTATTTTCTGTTTATTTATTATTGTTATTCGAAAACTCCATAACCAATTATTATCCGCCTGACTGAGATTTGCAAGATGACCATAGCTTGCTTCATACCAACAATCTCCGTGGGATCGACCCTTACTCACGTAAGGTTTTATTACTTGGACGACCCAGTGCACTTGCTGGTTAGTTGTATCGAAGTTGTGACAAATTATGAATTAAGATTAGAGCACCAAGTTTTTGGAGCCATTACCAGGGATCACAATTTCGTGCACCAGAAGTCTTGTATGCTGTCCGGTATGCCCAGAGAGCATCATCAAGCTTCCTAGACCGGTCCTTTCTTGAAACACTGACGGTCTTCTCTAGAATCCTCTTAAGTTCCCTGTTGGAAACTTCAACCTGTCCACTTGTCTGAGGGTGATAGGGGATTGCCACTTTATGACGGACTCCATATCTCTGCAGAAGAGAGTCCAGCTGTCTGTTATAGAAGTGACTTCCACCATCACTAATGAGTGTCCTTGGGACACCAAACTAGCTAAAGATATACCTCTGAAGAAAGCTCATTACCACTTTGGCATCATTGGTAGGTAGAGCCACAGCTTCCACCCACTTGGACACATAATCAACTGCCACTAGGATATAGTTGGTTGAATGTGAGGGTGGGAAAGGTCCCATGAAATCAATACCCCACACATCAAACAACTCAACCTCAAGAATCCCCTGCTGTGGCATTTCATGGTTGGCAGGGAGATTCGTGGCTTTTGTACATCTGTCACAGTGCTTCACAAATTCTCTTGAATCTCTGAAGAGAGTAGGCCAGTAGAACCCGCTCTGAAGGACCTTTGTAGCTGTCCTTTCACCACCAAAGTGGCCTCCATAATCAGAACCATGACAGTGCCAAAGAATCTGCTGTGTTTCTTCATCTGGGACACATCTCCGGATGATACCATCTGAACACCTTTTAAAAAGGTATGGTTCCTCCCAAATGTAGTACTTGGCATCAGTCAATAGCTTCTTTATTTGTTGTCTACTGTTCTCCTTTGGAATAAAATTCATGGCCTTATAATTTGCAATGTCTGCAAACCATGGAGCCTGCTGAATGAGGAACAATTGTTCATCTGGAAACGTCTCAGTCACATCCATGGGTGGTTGTACTCCTGCTTTAGGCTCGATTCTGGAGAGATGGTCAGCTACTTGATTTTCTGACCCTTTCCTGTCTTTTATCTCAATATCAAACTCCTGAAGGAGCAACACCCATCTGATTAATCTTGGTTTAGAATCCTGCTTGGTTAGAAGGTACTTCAAAGCAGCATGGTCAGTATAAACAATAACCTTAGAACCAAGTAAATAGGACCTAAACTTATCAACAGCATACACAACAGCTAATAATTCCTTTTCTGTAGTTGTGTAATTCTTTTGGGTATCATTTAACACACAACTGGCATAATAAATAACATGTACAAGCTTACCATGCCTCTGTCCTAAAACAGCTCCTATAGAAAAATCACTGGCATCACACATTAATTCAAATGGTAAATCCCAGTCAGGAGGGGCTATAATGGGAGCAGAGGTAAGGTTTGCTTTTAGAATTTCAAAAGCATGCAGATAATCAGAATCAAAGACAAAAGGAACATCAACAACTAACAGGTTACTTAAACGTTTAGCAATTTTAGAAAATCCTTTTATAAATCTTCTTTAAAATCCTGCATGACCTAAGAAACTCCTGACTACCTTAACATTAGTTGGTGGTGGTAATTTTTCAATTACCTCCACCTTTGCTCTATCAACCTCTATCCCCTTACTTAAAATCCGGTGTCCAAGAACAATACCTTCTGTAACCATAAAATGACATTTTTTCAATTTAAAACAAGGTTTGATTCTTGACACCATTTCAAGACAAGAGATAAATGCTTAAGGCAGGATTCAAAAGAATTACCAAAAACAGAAAAGTCATCCACAAATACCTCAATGAACTTTTCAACCATATCAGAAAAAATTGAAAGCATACACCTTTGAAAAGTTGCTGGAGCATTGCAAAGTCCAAAAGGCAATCTCCTGTAGGCAAATACTCCAAAGGGGCATGTGAATGTTGTCTTCTCTTGATCTTAAGGGTCCACTGCAATTTGATTATATCCAGAATATCCATCTAGAAAATAGTAAAAAGTATGACCAGCTAACCTCTCAAGCATCTGATCAATGAAAGGCAGGGGGAAATGATCCTTCCTGGTAGCAGTGTTGAACCTCCTGTAGTCTATACACATTCTCCATCCTGTGATTGTTCTTGTAGGAATAAGCTCATTCTCTTCATTCTTGATCACTGTCATCCCTCCTTTCTTGGGAACTACCTGCACAGGACTTACCCAAGGACTGTCAGAAATAGGGTAAATAATACCTGCTTCCCATAATTTCATTATCTCTTTTTGGACTACCACTTTCATAGTTGGATTGAGTCTCCTTTGTGGTTGCACAACTGGTTTAGCATCATCTTCAAGGAGGATCTTGTGCATGCACTTGGTTGGACTAATCCCCTTCAAGTCACTAATGGTCCACCCAAGAGCTGTTTTATGGCTCCTGAGCACTGAAATGAGTGCCTCTTCCTCTTCAGGCTTCAGAGAAGAGCTAATTATCACTGGATATGAATCATTTTCACCCAAGAACACATATTTCAGAGAAGGAGGTAAAGGTTTGAGCTCAAGCTTGGGGGCTTCCTCCTCTGCTTTAGGCGTGTGAACTACAGCCTTCTGGGGTGGTGAATCATCAACTTCCATTAATTCATACTCAGAAATAGGATCCAGGATGTCGTCAAGTACCTCAGCTTCTAGTACCTCTTGAACAAGTGGTTCAACTGCATCAATTCTCATACACCCTTCAGAATCATTAGGGTGCTTGAGAGCTTCAAAAACATTAAGGATCATGTGTTCTTCATTGACCCTCAGGGTTATTTCACCCTTTTGCACATCAATCAGAGCTCTACCTGTAGCTAAAAAGGGTCTATCAAGAATAATAGAGGATTTTGCATCCTCTTCCATGTCTAAAATAACAAAATCAGTAGGAAAAATAAATGGTCCTACTTTCACAAATAAATCTTCAACCACACCCACAGGTAATTTAATAGAAATATCAGCAAGTTGAAGAGAAATACGAGTGGGTTTTACCTCCTCAATTTGAAGCTTTTCCATCACTGAAAGTGGCATGAGATTGATGCTAGCTCCCAGATCACATAAAGCTCTCTGAATGGTGACATCTCCAATGGTGCAAGGAATCAAAAAGCTCCCTGGATCTTGCATTTTCTCAAGAAGTTTATGTTAAATAATCGCACTGCATTCCTTGGTTAACACCACAGTTTCTTGCTCCTTCCAATTCCTCTTGTTAGTCAACAATTCTTTCATAAATTTAGCATAGAGAGGCATTTGCTCAAGAGCCTCTGCAAAAGGAATGTTGATCTGTAGCTTCTTGAAGACTTCTAAAAATTTAAAAAACTGCTTTTCTTTGGAAGCCTTCTGGAGCCTCTGAGGATATGGCATTTTTGGCTTGTATTCTGGAGCTTTTGGCAAGGTGGGATAAGTGTCAAGAGAGTCAGGAAACGGGTTGTCTGCACATTTTGGAGAGGCGTGCTCCACTTCTCCCTTCTTCTCCTCTGGAGCTTCCTTTTCAACTAGCTCTTCATTGGCCTTGGTTTCAGAGCCAGCTACTTTACCACTTCTTAATTGGATAGCCTTGCAATCTTCTCTTGGGTTCACCACTGTATCACCTGGAAATGTACTTGCAGACCTCTCAGGTATTTGCTTGCCTAGTTGACCCATTTTCACTTCTAAGTTTCTAATGGAGGCTCTGGTTTCCTGCATAAAACTCCTCATCATCTCCCAATTAGAATCTTCTTAGGATTTAGAGTTTGCTTACTGAGCTGGTTATTATTGCTGAGACTGAAAGTTGCGGTTATTGTAATTGTTCTGTTGGAAACTACCCTAAGAATTATTGTTGAAGTTCTGAGGTCTCTGAGGTTAGTCCCTCCATCCAAAATTTGGGTGATTTCTCCATCCCTGATTGTATGTCTTAGAATATGGATCATTGTTGGGATTCCTAGGACCATTCCCCATGTAATTGACCTGTCCAGAAGAGGATTTAGCATAATCATAATTATCATTTTGTACAAAGTTACCTGCCATGTCATAGGAGACTTCTTGTGGTGGATTTTGGGTGTTGATAGCTGAGACTTGCATGCCACCCATCTATTGAGTAAGTAGATTTATTTGCTGAGACATAAGCTTGTTTTGAGCAAGAAGAGCATTAACAGCTTCCACTTCCAACACGCCTCTCTTCTGAGAGGTCTCAGAGTTCACAGGATTCCTGTTAGATGAGTATAAATATTGGTTGCTAGCAACCAATTCAATAAGCTCAATAGTCTCCTCTGGTGTCTTCTTCTTGTGAAATGAACCACCTGCAGAGGTATCTAAGCTCATCTTGGACATCTCACCTAAACCTTCATAAAAGATATCTAGTTGAGTCCATTTGGAGAATATGTCCGGAGGGCATTGCCTAGTCAGTAGCTTGTATCTCTCCCAAGCTTTATAAAGAGTTTCACCCTTCTTCTGCCTGAAAGTCTGAACCTCCAACCTAAGCTTAGTCAGCTTATTTGGTGGGAAAAATTTAGTAAGAAACTCTGTAACAACCTTTTCCCAAGTATTCAGACTCTCCTCTGGTTGGGAATCTAGCCATAGCTTTTCTTTATCCCTCAGAGAAAATGGGAAGAGCATGAGTCTGTACACCTCTGGATTCACTCTATTTGTCTTCACAGTATCACAAATTTGCAGAAAATCAGATATAAACTGATTTGGATCTTCATGAGGAAGTCCATGGTATTGGCAGTTTTGTTGCACCAAGGTGACCAGTTATGGCTTCAACTCAAAGTTATTTGTAGCTATAGGAGGCACCACAATACTTTTTCCATAAAGATCCACAGTAGGAGTAGAATAAGAGCCAAGCACTCTTCTTTGTTGCTCATCCCCATTCGGATTTGCCACATTGACATTAATAGCATTATTATTATCCATAGTGGACTCTACAGCCTTGTAAAGTCTTGCTCGTTGTAAACGTCGCCTACAAGTCCTCTCAGGTTCAGGATCAAAGTCTAACGGAGGTTCCTTATCCCTGTTTGTTCCCATAAACAGACAGAAGACAAGAAAAGATGGGATTCTCTACGTTAGAGTGCAGAGAACTCCCAGTAAGGTAACCTATGTAAAATAATAAAATAAAAATACTAAATAAATAAATAAATTCAAAAATGATAACTAAAATTAAATAAAAAATAATAGGAAAAATAAATAGGAAAAATAAAATTAACTAGGTGACACCAAACTTAATTTCAGAAATTAAGGAAAAATATTAATACTATCATTAAAGAAATTTTCGAAAATGATAAGGCAAAATTTAAATAAAATTAAAACTAAAACGCCTAATCTAAGTAATCAAACAACTTATAGTTGTAAATCACAGTCAATCCCCGGCAACGGCGCCAAAAACTTGGTGCGGAATTTCTAACCACAGACTAACTGGCAAGTGCACCGGGTCGTACCAAGTAATACCTCAGGTGAGTGAGGGTCGATCCCACGAGGATTGATGGATCAAGCAACAATAATTGAGTGATAGACTGATGAGCGGATAATTTATACGCTTTTTGGCATTGTTTTTAGTAGGTTTTTAGTAGGATCTAGTTACTTTTAGGGATGTTTTCATTAGTTTTTATGTTAAATTCACATTTCTAGACTTTACTATGAGTTTGTGTGTTTTTCTGTGATTTCAGGTATTTTCTGGATGAAATTGAGGGACTTGAGCAAAAATCAGATTCAGAGGTTGAAGAAGGACTGCTGATGCTGTTGGATTCTGACCTCCCTGCACTCAAAGTGGATTTTCTGGAGCTACAGAACTCCAAATGGCGCGCTTCAAATTGCGTTGGAAATTAGACATCCAGGGCTTTCCATCAATATATAATAGTCCATACTTTGGCCGAGTTTAGATGACGCAAAATGGCGTTGAACGCCAGTTCTATGCTGCAGTCTGGAGTTAAACGCCAGAAACACGTTACAAACTAACCAGCAAGTGCACTGGGTCGTCCAAGTAATAAAACCTTACGTGAGTAAGGGTCGATTCCACGGAGATTGTTGGTATGAGCAAGCTATGGTCATCTTGTAAATCTCAGTCAGGCGGATATCAAATGGTTATGGAGTTTTCAAATAATAATAATAAATAA
>NC_029789.2:37126030-37132072 GCF_000816755.2 Arachis ipaensis
GTGGAACGGAAGTGGTTGTCAGGCACGCGTTCATGGGGGAATGATGATGACTGTCACGATCATCACATTCATAGTGAAGTGCGAATGAATATCTTAGAAGCGGAATAAGTTGAATTGGATAGAAAAACAGTAATACTTTGCATTAATCCTTGAGGAACAGCAGAGCTCCACACCTTAATCTATGAAGTGCAGAAACTCTACCATTGAAAAATACATAAGTGAAAGGTTCAGGCATGGCCGAATGGCAAGCCCCCATGATCTAAGAACTAAACGTCCCAAGATGATCCGAAGATGAAAACACAATAGTAAAAAGTCCTATTTATACTAAACTAGTTACTAGGGTTTACAGAAGTAAGTAATTGATGCATAAATCCACTTCTGGGACCCACTTGGTGTGTGCTTGGGCTGAGCTTGAAGTTTACACGTACAGAGGCTTCTTTTGGAGTTGAACGCCAAGTTGTAACGTCTTTTTGGCGTTCAACTCTGGTTTGTAACGTGTTGCTGGCGTTTAACTCCAGACTGCAGCATAGAACTGGCGTTCAACGCCCTTTTGTATCGATTAAACTCGGTCAAAGTATAGACTATTATATATTTCTGGAAAGCCCTGGATGTCTACTTTCCAACGCAATTTGAAGCGCGCCATTTTGAGTTCTGTATCTCCAGAAAATCCACTTTGAGTGCAGGGAGGTCAGAATCCAACAGCATCAGCAGTCCTTCTTCAACCTCTGAATCTGATTTTTGCTCAAGTCCCTGAATTTCAGCCTGAAAATACCTGAAATCACAAAAAAACACACAAACTCATAGTAAAGTCCAGAAATGTGAATTTAACATAAAAACTAATGAAAACATCCCTAAAAGTAACTAGATCCTACTAAAAACCTACTAAAAACAATGCCAAAAAGCGTATAAATTATCCGCTCATCATAGACTTAGTCAGGCAAACAGAAAGTAATGTTTGGGAGTTTAAAAGACATTAAAAAATATAAAGAATATTGAAGAAAGGCAAGTAAATAAACGGGGAGTAAAATATGGAGAAGACAGTTAAGGTTTCAGAGTTATCTATTTTTCTGGATTAACATTTCTTACTAACTATTTTAATCATGTAGGATTTAATTCATGGCAAACTATATGTGACTAGACCCTAATTCCTTAGACCTTTCTAGTCTCACCTAAAATTCATCAACTGCCAATTCCTTGGTCAATTAATTCCAATTAGAGGGTGATGATCAAATTCCAGTTTATATGCCACAAAAACTCTAATTACCCAAAAATAAAAGGATTATATGTCACGTATCCCGTTAAATCTAGATAATTAAAATTTAGGAGAATATGTTTTCAAGCCGTTGTTTAAGTAAAGAGCTTTTCCAAGTTATACAAAACTCAATTAGAAAGAGGGTCATACTTCCGTTCCACCCAAATTCATAAGATAAAGAGCGAAAACAAATCTTAAATTATAAATCCATACATGAATTAAAATAGAAAAAGCAATAAAATCAATCCATACAAATAGACAGAGCTCCTAACCTTAACAATGGAGGATTAGTTGCTCATGGTTCATAGAAGAAAATAAGGATTCTGATAAAATGTATTTTGGTAGTTTGGAATGATATGGGATGGATCCCTGAAAGAGAAGTTTCTTTTCCCTTTTATACAAAATCCTAATTAATTTAAAATCTATTATCTAAAACTAAAATAATATCTTTTCGTAAAAATAATATTTGAACTTAAATTAGAATTAATTAACAAGTCTTCAGTTGATGGGTGGAGACCACTTGTTTTGTCCATTCTGCAGCTTTTAATCTGTGTTTTCTGGGCTGGAAACTGGGTCAAAATAGCCCAGAAATTGCCCCCAGCATTTTTCTGCGTTTTCTGCACGTGGCGCATGTCACGCGTACGCGTCAGTCACGCGCACGCGTCGCTGTGCAAATCTTCAAATCACGCATACTCATCAGTCACGCGCACGCGTCGCCATGGAAAGCTCTAAATCATGCGCACGCGTCAGGTACGCGCATGCGTCGCTCCTCGCTGCCATCTGCTTTAATTCTTGTGATGCAAAAACTCCATCAAATCCAGCCGAATACTACCTAAAATAAATAAAATTACACAAGACTCAAAGTAGCATCCATATTGGCTAAAAGATAATTAATTCTTTATTAAACTCAACAAATTAAATGCAAATTTACTTGGAAAAGATAGGAACGATGCTCACGCATCACTGACCCAGCTAGAAACCTGGACAGGGCTGCGAGTCTTTCATTGAGCTGTTGTACTTCTTTGACGTAGGTCGGACTTTTCATGTCGAGTATAGCCCAGCATTTATCTGGGTTCACCTCAATTCCTCTTTGCGTGAGCATGAAGCCCAAGAATTTGCCAGCTTCTACCGCAAAGGTGCATTTTGCGGGATTAAGTCGCATACCATGCTTTCTGATGGTGTCGAATACTTTGGTGAGGTCAGGCAACAAGAATTCCTCACTTTGTGTTTTTACCAGCATATCGTCTACGTAAACCTCTATTAGTTTCCCAATGTGGTCTACAAAGACTTTGTTCATCAATCTTTGGTAGGTAGCTCCTGCATTTTTGAGCCCGAATGGCATGGCGATATAGCAGTAATTTTCTTTTGGGGTTAGGAACGAGATCTTTTCTTGGTCGGGTGGATACATCGGGATTTGATTGTATCCTGAATAAGCATCCATGAAGGAGAGGTACTTGTATCCGGAAGAGGCATCCACTAGAGTGTCTATACTTGGGAGTGGGTAGGGATCTTTTGGGATAGACTTTATTGAGATCGGTGTAGTCAGTGCACATCCGCCACTTCCCATTTGACTTTTTTACCAAGACAACGTTGGCTAGCCATAGTGGGTACTTTTTTGGTCTCCTTTTATCGTGGCGATTCCTTCCGAAGTTAGGAACTTCATGCACAGATGTGGAGTCAAGACCACTGCGGCGAGCTAGTTTAGTGTTGTCCGACCTATTAGGGCGTTGTAAGCTGAGCTCACGTTGATTACGATGTAGTCTATGTTGAGTGTCCTTTGATGACAAGTCATCTTGTGCTAGTTTCACAAGCATTTTTCATTTGTTTCATTAGGTTTTATGCATTTTCTTGCACAATAAATAAGTGGTTGGAGTGGAATTTCATGGTTATTTTGATTCAATCAAACATCATTTATTTTATACAAAACCATGAGATTTATGCAAGAATTAAATAATTATTATGATTAATGGAAATTCTTGTGATTTTGGTAAGACTTTGATTGCTTGTTTGGTTGATTTTAGGTGAGAAAATGAAGAAAAGAAGAAGCAATACAGTACAACGTTGCGTTCAAACAAACAACGCCACGCTCAGTAAGCGACGCACACGCGCATGGGACGCTTACGCGTCAGGGGCACTTTTCGAAGACCCACGCGTACGCGTGCATGACGCATATGCGTGGAAGTGGTTGGCGCTCATTTTTGAAGAGAGCGCTACATTTGATTACTCAGCGTTTTCGGGCAAGAATTAAAATTGGAGGCAAAATTCTGGAAACGGCGCGTACGCGTGCTTGACACGCACGCGTCGATGGTGGATTTGGAAGGAATCACGCGAAAGGGTGAGTGATGCTGAAGCATGGAATTGGCATTTGCTACCCACGCGCACGCTCACTAAGCTAACATAGCGCTCACTAAGTTAACGCTATCAACGACGCGTACGCGAGAATGGGACACGCAAGCATGGTTGGAGCTGAAGACTGATGGTGACGCATACGCGTACATGACGCGTACGCATCGATGAGCAAAAAGCGCAAAAGGACGTGCAGGCGTCGGGGACGCGCACACGTCGGGGACGCGTACGCGTGTATGAATGAACGTTGCGCTCACTTAGAGAACGCAATGTTTCCCTGGAAGCAGCAATAAGAAGCCATTTTGATCCACTTCTTCATATAAGGCCAAAAAAAGCCCACTCCAATTACTTGAAGACTAAATTGGAAAGTGTATAAATAGGATAAAATTTGATTTCATAGGGAGCTCTCCTTTAATATTCCTTTTAGAATTTGAGAATTGTAGATCGGATCTGAGTTTTGGCTTTCTGTTTATTTTCTCTCTTCTGCAAGCTTTATTTTCTATTCTTGGTTTTGGAACTCTAATTGGAGAATTCTTCTGAATTCCTTCACCTTGGAGTTTTCTTTTATTTTCCAGTTTCTAGTTTTATGAATTGGAGATCTGATCTGAATTTTTCTTTCTAGTTTTTACTTTCTCTGCAATTTTTTCTTCCTGTTTTGTTAAGAGAGCAATTGAGATCTTAATTTCTTTTCTGTTTCATTATTCTTCTGCAATTGTCAATTTCTCTTTTATGATTTTAAAGTTGATCTAAGTTTTCATTCTGTTTTAATTCTTCTGCAATTTCACTTTCCTGTTTTGGTCCTGAAATCCTGATTTAAATTCTGTCATATGAGAGTTCTTTAATTCACTACAATTTACATTTTCTAGTTCTATTTTGATTCTGAACACCTAGATCCCTTTATTCTTTATGCAATTTAAGTTTCCTAGCTATCTAGATTCTGCAATTTACATTTTTTCCACTTTAAGTTTCAGTTATTTACTTTTCCTGTAATTTAAGTTTCAGCTCTTTTAATTTCTTGTACTTTAAGTTTCTGCAACTTACCTCTTCTGTACTTTACTTTTATGCCAATTTACTTTCTGCACTTTAGCTTTCTGCAATTTATTTTCTGTTAATCAAAATTTCACCAAATTTACCAAATATTCGCTTATCTAAATTCATCAACATAAAGTATGTTGCTCAATCCATCAATCCTTGTGGGATCGACCTCACTCTTGTGAGTTATTACTACTTGATGCGACCCGGTACACTTGCCGGTGAGTTTGTGTGGAATCGTTTTTCCCTCATCAGAATTTTGGCGCCGTTGCCGGGGATTGATTTAGATTGACAATGATTAAGTAGGTGATAATCTAGATTAAGTAATTTTTCTTTTTTTTATACTAACTATTTAAGATTTCTTAGTTCAAACTGACCTTAACCTCACTCTAGCAGTAGAGTGCTTTGCTCTTGGTTTCTAGTTTTGTTTGTGTTATATGCCAGGAGGGAGAAGAGGTGAATCCACCTCCTTTGATTCTGAGACAGAGAGAACATTACTGAGAAGAAGAAGAGAAGTAAGAGGAAATGGAGTTATTGAAGAAGAAGAATCAGAAGAAGAGGATCAAGAGATGGATGGTAACATCCCAAATCCACCTGAGGATGTGGCTAACAACAATGGCCCACCTCAAAGGAGAGTTCTAGCTTCCTACACCTTCCCCAATCCAAGAAACTGTGGGAGCAGTATACTAACTCCCAATGTTCATGCAAACAATTTTGAGTTGAAGCCTCAACTTATTACTCTGGTGCAGAATAACTATTCCTATGGAGGAGGTCCACTTGAAGATCCAACCCAACACTTATCCATCTTTTTGAGGATTTGTGAAACCGTCAAAACCAATGGTGTGCATTTAGACATCTACAAACTATTGTTGTTTCCATTCTCCTTAAGGGACAAGGCTTCTCAATGGCTAGATACATTTCCCAAAGAAAGCATCAACAATTGGGAAGATCTAGTGAGTAAATTCCTAGCCAAATTTTACCCACCTCAGAGGATCATTAGATTGAAGACAGAGGTGTAAACATTCACTCAATTGGATGGAGAATCACTATATGATGCCTGGGAAAGATACAAAGCCTTGATCAGAAAGTGTCCACCAGAGATGTTCAGTGAATGGGATAATTGATGAGTATTTTGGTGAAAAATAAATTTCTCCCAAAACACACAAATCTAACCGGCAAGTGTACCGGGTCGTATCAAGTAATAAAAACTCACGGGAGACCCAGAGACTAGAAAACCAAGTCTAGATCTCAATGCCTTCCTAGATCCAACAAGAAATTGAAATTGAAATTCAAAGAAAGTGGATGAAGAGCAATTAACAGAAATTGAAATTCAATCAAGTAGTAAATAAAGCAGTGAGATCCAAGGTTGAGATTGAAACAGAATTTCTTCAATTCTCCAACCCAAAATCCAA
>NC_029789.2:37132159-37156396 GCF_000816755.2 Arachis ipaensis
TGCAAACTTTTGGTGCCCAGGGAGGTTTTCTTCATGCCAACGTTAGCCTCAAAGTTAGGGGTCTAACGTTGGCGCAAACTTTTGGTGCCCAGGGGTGATTTTCATGTGCCGACGTTAGCCTCAAAGTTAGGGGCTAACGTTGGCGCAAACTTTTGGTACCCAGGGAGTGATTTTCAAGTTCCAACGTTAGCCATTTAATTGAGATTCATAGACAGTAGGCTACTCTTTACTTAGAATGAGATATCCTAGCTCTTTATTCACTAAAAGTGAGCTATTATACAACCACACACATACCACCACTTACTTTTATTTTACTTCTATCTAACAGAGATCATCTTGCTTCACATTCAAACTTTTCTTTTATTGAACTTAAAGATGCAGGGGACAGCACATGCTTCTTGTCAAGTGAAAGTAAACACACAAGCACACACATAAACTAGCCTACTTATTTTAAAAGAAATTTGAATCTGTTTGAACTAAATGAACACTTTAACAAGACATCAATCAAAAGTATTTCTCAACAGCAAAAGTTAAGTATAGATACAACCTATTGGTTTGCATTTCTTTTGTTCTTCTTTCTGCTGTGCCCATTTTTGAGTCTTGATGCATAGTATCTTCAATTGGTGGTTAACTCCCAGACTTAATTTCCTGCTACTTCTTCTGATTCAACAGGTTAACTCTGGGCAAACTTTTGTGTCCTTGCTAAAGGTTATGAAAATGAGACTAAACAAAAACAGTTAAGTTGTTTGAATAATCTGTTTGATTGCTTGGAACTAGCAATGTGCAGGAAGTTAGAATGAAGTTTTGATGGAACACCAAACTTAGCATCTTGCATTCTCCCTTCGATTGTTTTTGGTGTGCAACACTAAACTTAGCTTCTTGCAATACATAGCAGTTATCCAACACTCTTATTGAAAAAGTTATGAAAAGAAAACTACCTCAGGTTGGGTTGCCTCCCAACAAGCGCTCTTTTATTGTCACTAGCTTGACATCTTTCAATTCTTTTTAAGAGGGCTGTAGGTGTTGAACCTCTTTTTCCTTANNNTTCACTTAATCATTGTCAATCTAATCAATCCCCGGCAACGGCGCCAAAAACTTGATGAGTATTTTGGTGAAAAATAAATTTCTCCCAAAACACACAAATCTAACCAGCAAATGTACCGGGTCGTATCAAGTAATAAAAACTCACGGGAGTGAGGTCGATCCCACAAGGATTGAAGGATTGAGCAATTTTAGCTCTACGGTCATCAAAGGCAACGCCAGCTAGTTCAAAGGAAAGGTGTGTTAGAGCTGGAAGGTGTGGACACTGTCTTAGCACAAAACAAGGTGATGCACCAACAGATACAGCAGCAAATGGAGATGATGGCTAAGAGGATTGGTGGTCTTCAAATTGCAGCAGTAAGCACTCCAAATCAACCACCAGCTGGATGGAGGCATAATGAAGAAGTTTATGAAGAGCAGCAGCCAGAACAAGTGAACTATATGCACAATCAAGGTGCTGGACAGAATGAATTTCATGGAGACACTTACAACTTCTCTTGGAAAGTAGACATCCAGGGCTTTCCAGCAATATATAATAGTCCATACTTTGGCCGAGTTTAGATGACGTAAAAGGGCGTTGAACGCCAGTTCTATGCTGCTGTCTGGAGTTAAACGCCAGAAACACGTCACAAACCAGAGTTGAACGCCAGAAACACGTTACAACCTGGCGTTCAACTCCAAAAGAAGCCTCTGCACGTGGAAAGCTAAAGCTCAGCCCAAGCACACACCAAGTGGGCCCCGGAAGTGGATTTATGCATCAATTACTTACTTCTGTAAACCCTAGTAGCTAGTTTATTATAAATAGAACTTTTTACTATTATATTAAACATCCTGGATTGTATTTTTGATCCTGTGATCACGTTTTGGGGGATGGCCATTCGGCCATGCCTGGACCTTTCACTTATGTATTTTCAACGGTAGAGTTTCTACACTCCATAGATTAAGGTGTGGAGCTCTGCTGTTCCTCATGAATTAATGCAAAGTACTACTGTTTTATATTCAATTCAACTTATTTCACTTCTAAGATATTCATTCGCACTTCAACATGAATGTGATGAACATGACAATCATCATCATTCCCTATGAACGCGTGCCTGACAACCACTTCCGTTCTACCTTTGATTGAATGATTATCTCTTGGATCTCTTAATCAGAATCTTCGTGGTATAAGCTAGATTGATGGCGGCATTCATGAGAATCCGGAAAGTCTAAACCTTGTCTGTGGTAATCCGAGTAGGATTCTGGGATTGAATGACTATGACGAACTTCAAACTCGCGAGTGGTGGGCGTAGTGACAGTCGCAAAAGGAGGGTGAATCCTATTCCAGTATGATCGAGAACCTCAGATGATTAGCCGTGCTGTGACAGAGCATTTGGACCATTTTCACAAGAGGATAGGATGCAACCATTGACCACGGTAATGCCTCCAGATGATTAGCCATGCAGTGACAGCGCATCAGACCATTTTCACAGAGAGGATGAAAAGTAGCCATTGACAATGGTGATGTCCTTACATAAAGCCAGCCATGGAAAGGAGTAGGACTGATTGGATGAAGACAGCAGGAAAGCAGAAGTTCAGAGGGACGAAAGCATCTCTATACCTTTATCTGAAATTCTCACCAATGATATACATAAGTATTTCTATCTCTATTTTCTGTCTATTTATTATTTATTTTCGAAAACTCCATAACTATTCTATATCCGCCTGACTGAGATTTACAAGATGACCATAGCTTACTTCATACCAACAATCTCCATGGGATCGATCCTTACTCACGTAAGGTTTTATTACTTGGACGACCCAGTGCACTTGCTGGTTAGTTGTATCGAAGTTGTGAATGAAAATCGATTTATTAAGACGTGCGTACAGAGTTTTTGGCGCCGTTGCCTGAGATCACAATTTCGTGCACCAACATCCCACTTGCTGAAGCATTGGAGCAAATGCCTCTGTATGCAAAATTTCTCAAAGAGCTCATCAATAAGAAGAGAAGCTGGAATGAAAAGGAGAATGTGTTCTTAACCCAAGAGTGTAGTGCAGTCATCCAGAAAGGGCTCCCACCCAAACTCAAAGATCCTGGAAGTTTCTTTCTGCCTAGTATCATTGGCAATATATTCATTGATAGGGCATTATGTGATTTAGGATTAATCATCAATCTGATGCCCTTATCTATGATGAGAAAGTTGGCCATAGAAGAAGTGAAACCTATAAGGATGACCTTGCAACTTACTGATAGATCAATGGTAGTCCCTAATGGAGTGGTTGAGAATCTCCTAGTCAAGGTGAATAAGTTCATATTTCCAGCAGATATTGTGATCTTGGATTTAGATGAGGAGGGAGGCGATTCTATTATATTGGGAAGACCTTTCCTAGCCACTGCAAGGGCCATCATTGATGTGAAAAAAGGAGAAATGACTCTGAGAGCACATGATGAGAAGATCACTCTAAATGTCTTTAAGGAAATGCAGCATACTGCTGAAGAGAAAAGCTGCATGAGAGTTGAAGAAGAAGACTTGCATTGGAAGAAAAAACCCAAAGATGCACCCATCAGCTCACCTTTGAAGCAAAAGACAAACAGTGGAGAAGAACAAAAGGGGAATGAAGATGTAAAGACTGAGAAGAGAAAGCAGGAAGAGATTGAGAAGTTGATCACTAGAAAAAAAGACCCTGATATAAAGCCTGCTGTCAAGATAGAAGGGCACCCAAAGAAAGGAAAGAAGAGCAAGAAAAAGGGTCCAAGAGGGTGGAAAAACAAAAGAATACCAACTGAGGGATTCTCAAAGGAGACAAAGTGAAACTGATCTACCAACAGTTGGAGACAGGCTCACAAATTGATGATTATTACATTGTCATTAAGATACTCTCGTTGGAGCATGTAGAGATTGTTCATTAAATCACAGGAAGAAGGCTCACAGTGAGAGGGGTCAAGCTAAGGCACCATAATCATCAGCCACCCTAACAAGGAATCAATGTCAAGCAAGTGACAGTAAAGGAGAACTCCATAGGAGGCAGCCCATGATTTAATGTTCTCGCTTTTGTTTTAATTTCAATAATTAATGGTTCTTCTAGCATGAAATTGAGCTCTCATGAGTAGATTTGATAACTGCACACAACATTTTAAAGCATATGTCTGATTCTTAAGTTTGGTGTGCCTAAAGGCACTCTAAAATGGCGTTTCAAGCATGCTGGTCATATAACCATTTTAGGATATATACTCATTTAGTTTATTGAAGTATATAGCCAAACATTAAGTTTGGTGTCTACATATGCTATGAATTTCAAGAAAGTCACTTTTGCTCAAAGAGTCAAGTTCATGAAAAGATAAACCATATCTGCATCATTCTTATGAATTTATTTTGCTAAGGTAGAAAATAAAATGTCCCTATGAATATACCAACCATAGCAGAAAACAAGTTTGGTGTTCACCAAAATTTTGTTTATTTCAAAAGGGCATAGTTGGTTCTTCATAAATAAGGAACATATAACAAATTTTATTTTTTTATATACTTTTCACTTGATAAACACCACCGTGCTACATTCAAATTTTTAGCTTACTGTTTCCTTGATTAAAATGGATAGGTGTGAAGAAGATTGAGGAAAAGACAAAAATCATGCAAGTACGGGTGTCACAAGGAGAAAAAGTGAGTCACATGTGCTTGGAAATTGCTTTTTGGGAAGCAAAAATCTGCAAGGTTCAGCACCAAGGAGACCGAACCACATGCTCAATGAAGAGGTGGTTCTTGTCTTCATCTTTCCTTACATGCATACCATTCATTCCAACTCTTTCAAAAAGCATCCTAACCCTCCAACCTTCATTGAATCTTGCTATAAATAGCCTCATTTGAACCATGCTTCATAACTCAAGCCCCTACACATGTATTTCAATTTCCTTAGGAAAATTCCTAGCAACCGTGTTCTGTGAGCCCCAAACCATACTTGTCTCTTTAATCTTTCACTCTTGCTTCACCAGTAAGCCAACACTCATCCTAAGAGTCATATAAACTCCCTCTCCCTCACCATTCTTCATTTCTCCACTCGGCTCCACTCCTTCCCCAATTAATGGCTTCATCAAGTTCCAAAAGAAGAAAAGGGAAGCAACCAGTTGAAGTTGAATGATGAGCGGATAATTTATACGCTTTTTGGCATTGTTTTTAGTATGTTTTTAGTATATTTTAGTTAGTTTTTATTATGTTTTTATTAGTTTTTATTCAAAAATCACATTTCTGGACTTTACTATGAGTTTGTATATTTTTTGTGATTTCAGGTATTTTCTGGCTGAAATTGAGGGATCTGAGCAAAAATCTGATTCAGAGGCTGAAAAAGGACTGCAGATGCTGTTGGATTCTGACCTACCTACACTCGAAGTGGATTTTCTGGAGCTATAGATGCCCAATTGGCACGCTCTCAATTCCGTTGGAAAGTAGACATCCTGGGCTTTCCAGTAATATATAATAGTCCATACTTTACTCGAGATTTAATGGCCCAAACCGGCGTTCCAAGTCAGCATAAAAATTCCGGCATCAAAACGCCAGAACTGGCATAAAAGCTGGAGTTAAACGCCCAAACTGGCACAAAAGCTGGCGTTTAACTCCAAGAAAATTCTCTACATGTGAAAGCTTCAATGCTCAGCCCAAGCACACACCAAGTGGGCCCGGAAGTGGATTCTGCATCATTTACTCATTTCTGTAAATCCTAGGCTACTAGTTTTCTATAAATAGGACCTTTTGCTATTGTATTTGGACACCTCATGACACTTCACACATTTCATATTGTATTCTCTACGGCATAGGTCTCTAAACCCCATGGTTGGAGGTGAGGAGCTCTGCTGTGTCTCGATGAATTAATGCAATTACTACTAATTTTCATTCTATCACGCTTGTTTCTATTCTAAGATATTCACTCGCACTTCAACTTGATGAATGTGATGATTTGTGACACTCATCATTATTCTCACCTATGAACACGTGCCTGATAACCACCTCCATTCTATCTGTAATAGCTTGAGTGCATATCTCTTGGGTTTCTAATCTAAGATTAGAACCTTCGTGGTATAGGCTAGAATTATTGGCGGCCATTCCTGAGATCCGGAAAGTCTAAACCTTTTCTGTGGTATTCCGAGTAGGATTTGGGAAGGGATGACTGTGACGAGCTTCAAACTCACGAGTGCTAGGCGTAGTGACAGACGCAAAAGGATCAATGGATCCTATTCCAACATGAGTGAGAACCGACAGATGATTAGCCATGCGGTGACAGCGCATTTGGACCATTTTCACTGAGAGGACGGATGGTAGCCATTGACAACGGTGATCCACCAACATACAGCTTGCCATGGAAGGAGCCTTGTGTGCATGAAGAAGAAGACAGTAGGAAAGCAGAGATTCAGAAGATAGAGCATCTCCAAAATCTCAACATGTTCTCCATTACTGCAAAACAAGTATTTATTTCATGTTCTTTTACTTTTTAAAATTAAATTTGAGAATTTTTGATATCCTGACTAAGAGTTACAAGATAACCATAGCTTGCTTCAAGCCGACAATCTCCATGGGATCAACCCTTACTCACGTAAGGTATTACTTGGACGACCCAGTGCACTTGCTGGTTAGTTGTGCGGAATTGCAAAAGTGTGATTGTGATTTTGTGCACCAAGTTTTTGGCGCCGTTGCTGGGGATTGTTCGAGTTTGGACAACTAACGGTTTATCTTGTTGCTTAGATTAGGAATAATTTATTTTTGTTGGTTTAGAGTCACTAAATTTGAGTCTTTTATTTGAGTTTAGTTTCAAATTCTAAGTTTGGTGTCTTCTTTGTGTTTTCCTTTAAATTTTTGAAAATTTGTGTTTGATTTTCTAAAAATTTTAAGTTTCCCTTATGCTTTTGTTTACTTAAAAATTTTTCAAAAATTTGTTCTTGGTGTTCATCTTGATCTTCAAAATGTTCTTGGTGTTCATCTTGACATTCAAAGTTTTCTTGTTTGTTCTCTTTGTTTTGATCTAAATTTTCTAAGTTTAGTGTCATTTTGTTGTTTTTCTCTTTCCTCACTAAAATTCAAAAATCAAAAAAATATCTTTTCCTTAATTTATTCATAAATTTCGAAATTTTGCATTAAATTAGTCAAAGATTTTCAAAATCATATCTTTTTTTTAGTCAAGTCAAAATTCTAATTTCAAAAATTGATCTTTTCAAATCTTTTTCAAAAATCAAATCTTTTTAATTTCTTCAATCATATCTTTTCAATCATATTTTTTTTAATAAATTGCAATCATATCTTCTCAATCATATCTTTTTCAAAATAATTTTCAATCATATCTTTCTGATTTCTAATTCCAAAATCTTTTTAATTAATTAATTAATTTAGTAGTCAATTTGATTTTATTTAATTTTCTTCTAATTTTCGAAACTTTTATTTTATCTTTCATTTATTTTATTTTATTTTATTCGGTTACTTTTAATTAAATAAAATAAAAAATTTAAAAATATAATTTAATTACAATTCATATCAATTCTCTTTTCTCCATCATGGACATAAGTGGAAATGAACAGTCCAGAAGGACTCTGGGGTCATATGATAACCCCATTACAGCTGCATATGGGAGTAGCATCTGTATACCTCCCATCAAAGCAAGCAGTTTTGAGCTAAATCCTCAGCTCATTATCATGGTGCAGCAAAATTACCAGTATTCCGGTATTCCACAGGAAGAACCTACTGAGTTTCTGGCACAGTTCTTATAAATTGCTGACACAGTACGTGATAAAGAAGTGGATCAGGATGTCTACAGATTATTACTGTTTCTATTTGCTGTAAAAGATCAAGCTAAGAGGTGGTTAAATAATAACCAACCCTCAGCAAGCATTAAAACACGGAGACAGTTATCAGACAAATTCCTGAATTAATTTTATCCTCCAAAAAGGATGACACAGCTAAGGCTGGAGGTCCAAGGCTTTAAACAAGAGGATCATGAATCCCTTTATAATGCCTGGGAGAGGTACAGAGGGATGCTAAGGAAATGCCCCTTTGAAATGTTCTCAGAGTGAGTACAGTTAGACATCTTCTACTATGGGCTTACAAAAAGAGCTCAAATGTCTCTAGACTACTCAGCTAGTGGATCTATACACATGAGAAAGACAATTGAAGAGGCTCAAAAACTCATAGATACGGTTGCTAGAAATCAACATCTATACTCAAGCAGAGAGTCCTCCATAAAAGAAGAGGCTAGGGCAGTAACCACTGATCCTAATCCTCAAGAACAGATTGTTGAACTTAATCAGCAATTACTCCTTATGACAAAACAATTAGCATAATTTAAAGAGATGCTCCAAGACACTAAAAATGCTAACAAGAATATAGAAGCACAATTGAATCAGACAAGACAGCAGCTATCTAAACAGATAATAGAAGAATGCCAAGCTGTTCAACTAAGGAGCGGGAAGACATTGAATAATTCAGCTCAAAGTAGCAGAAAGCCAAGAAAGGAACAACTGACAGAGGATAACTAAACCACTACCCAAAATCCCTCTGAGGACAACAAGAGCCCAGAGAGGAATAATTCTGGCGTTCAAACGCCAGAAAAGGGTGAAAGATTGGCGTCAAACGCCCAGTGGATGCCCACTTCCGGCGTTCAAACGCCAGAAAACGGGAAAAGTTGGCGTTAAACGCCCATTCCTTGCCCAGTTCTGGCGTTCAAACGCCAGAAAAGGGTGGGAAGCTGGCGTTAAACGCCTATCCAGCACCCAATCCTGGCGTTCAAATGCCAATGAGGGATCAGTCACCTGCAAGTGCTGATAGTAACCCCTCTAAGAAGGCTTCTCCAACCACCTCTATAGGGAATAAACCTACAGCAACTAAGGTTGAAGAATATAAAGCCAATATTCCTTATCCTCAGAAACTCCGCCAAGAAGAACAGGATAAATAATTTGCCCGCTTTGCGGACTATCTCAGGACTCTTGAGATAAAGATTCTGTTTGCAGAGGCACTTGAGCAAATACCATCTTATGCTAAGTTCATGAAAGAGATCTTAAGTCATAAGAAGGATTGGAGAGAAACGGAAAAAGTTTTTCTCACTGAAGAATGCAGTGCAGTCATTCTGAAAAGCTTACCAGAGAAGCTTAAAGATCCAGGAAGCTTTATGATACCATGCACATTAGAGGGTGCTTGTACCAAGACAGCTCTATGTGACCTTGGAGTAAGTATCAACCTAATACCTGCATCCACTATCAGAAAGCTTGGCTTGACTGAAGAAGTCAAACCAACCCGGATATATCTTCAACTTGCTGATGGCTCCATTAAATACCCATCAGGGATAATTGAGGACACGATTGTCAAGGTTGGGCCATTCGCCTTTTCCACTGACTTTGTAGTGCTAGAAATAGAGGAGCACAAGAGTGCAACTCTCATTTTAGGAAGACCTTTCCTAGCAACTGGACGAACTCTTATTGATGTACAAAAAGGGGAAGTGACCCTGAGAGTCAATGAGGATGAGTTCAAGTTAAATTCTGTCAAAGCCATGCAGCACCCAGACACATCAAATGACTGTATGAGTGCTGATATTATTGACTCTTTGGTGGAAGAGATCAATATGATTGAAAGTCTCGAATCAGAGCTAGAGGACATCTTTAAAGATGTTCAACCTGATCTGGAGGAATCAGAGGAAATAAAAGAACCTCTGAAAATTCCTCAGGAAGAGGAGAAACCTCATAAACCCGAGCTCAAACCACTACCAACATCCCTGAAATATGCATTTCTGGGAGAGGGTGACACTTTTCCAGTGATCATAAACTCTGCTTTAAATCCACAGGAAGAGAAGGCACTAATTCAAGTGCTAAAGACACACAAGATAGCTCTTGGGTGGTCCATAAGCGATCTTAAGGGCATTAGCCCAGTAAGATGCATGCACAAGATCCTATTAGAGGATGATGCTAAGCTAGTGGTACAACCACAGAGGCGGCTAAATCCAGCCATGAAGGAGGTGGTGCAGAAAGAGGTCACTAAGTTACTAGAGGCTGGGATTATTTATCCTATTTCTGATAGCACCTGGGTAAGCCCTGTCCAAGTTGTACCCAAAAAGGGAGGCATGACAGTGGTTCACAATGAAAAGAATGAACTGGTTCCTACAAGAACAGTTACAGGGTGGCGTATGTGTATCGATTACAGAAGGCTCAATACAGCCACCCGAAAGGATCATTTTCCTTTACCATTCATAGACCAGATGCTAGAGAGACTAGCAGGTCATGACTATTACTGCTTTTTGGATGGCTATTCGGGTTACAACCAAATTGCAGTAGATCCTCAAGACCAAGAGAAAACAGTATTCACATGTTCTTCTAGAGTATTTGCCTACAGAAGGATGCCTTTTGGTCTGTGCAATGCACCTGCAACCTTTCAGAGGTGCATGCTCTCTATCTTCTCTGATATGGTAGAGAAATTCTTGGAAGTCTTCATGGATGACTTTTCAGTATTTGGAGACTCATTCAGCTCCTGCCTTGACCATTTAGCACTTGTTCTGAAAAGATGCCAACAGACCAACCTAGTTTTAAACTGAGAAAAATGTCACTTTATGGTGACTGAAGGAATTGTCCTTGGGCATAAAATTTCAAACAAGGGAATAGAGGTGGATCAAGCTAAAGTGGAAGTAATTGAAAAATTACCACCACCTGCCAATGTTAAAGCAATCAGAAGCTTTCTGGGGCATGAAGGATTCTATAGGAGGTTTATAAAGGATTTTTCAAAAATTGCAAAACCTCTGAGCAATATGCTAGCTGCTGACACACCATTTGTGTTTGACACAGAGTGTCTGCAGGCGTTTGAAACTCTGAAAGCTAAGCTAGTCAAAGCACCAGTTATTTCTGCACCAGACTAGACATTACCATTCGAACTAATGTGTGATGCTAGTGACCATGCCATTGGTACAGTGCTGGGACAGAGGCATAACAAGCTTCTGCACGTCATTTACTATGCCAGCTGTGTTCTAAATGACGCACAAAAAAACTACACAACCACAGAAAAAGAGCTGCTTGCAGTAGTTTATGCCATTGACAAGTTTAGATCCTATTTAGTAAGTTCAAAGGTGATTGTGTATACTGACCATGCTGCTCTTAAATACCTACTCACAAAGCAGGATTCAAAACCCAGGCTCATAAGATGGGTGTTGCTTCTGCAAGAGTTTGATATAGAAATAAGAGACAAAAAAGGGACAGAGAACCAGGTAGCTGATCACCTGTCCCGGATAGAACTAGTAGCAGGGGCGTCCCTCCCTCCTGCTGAGATCTCTGAGACCTTTCCGGATGAGCAACTCTTCGCCATTCAGGAAGCACCATGGTTTGCAGACATTGCAAACTATAAAGCTGTGAGGTTTATACCCAAAGAGTACAGCAGGGTGCAAACAAAAAAACTAAATTCTAATGCAAAGTACTACTTATGGGATGAACCATATCTCTTTAAGAGATGTGCAGACGGAATGATCCATAGATGCGTACCTAGAGAGGAGGCACAAAAAATCCTATGGCATTGCCATGGATCACAGTATGGAGGACATTTCGGAGGTGAGTGAACAGCCACTAAGGTCCTCCAATGTGGTTTCTACTGGCCTACTCTCTATAGAGATGCCCGAGAGTTTGTGCGTAACTGTGACAATTGCCAGAGAGCTGGTAACTTACCTCATGGTTATGCCATGCCTCAACAAGGGATCTTAGATATTGAGTTATTTGATGTATGGGGTATTGACTTCATGGGTCCTTTCCCACCATCATACTCAAACACTTACATTCTGGTGGCAGTAGACTATGTATCTAAATGGGTAGAAGCAATTGCCACACCCACTAATGATACTAAGACAGTGCTGAAGTTCCTCCAGAAACATATCTTCAGCAGATTTGGTGTTTCCAAAGTACTCATCAGTGATGGGGCACTCATTTCTGCAATAAATAGCTTTACTCTGCTATGGTCCGATATGGAATTAGCCATAAAGTAGTAACTCTATATCATCCACAGACAAATGGGCAAGCTGAAGTCTCTAATAGAGAACTAAAAAGAATCCTGGAACGGACTGTAATTGCCCGTAGAAAGGATTGGGCAAAAAGCTTGGATGATGCTCTGTGGGCATACAGAACAGCATTCAAGACTCCTATAGGAACCTCTCCATACCAGCTTGTGTATGGCAAGGCCTGTCATCTGCCCGTGGAACTGGAACATAAGGCCTACTGGGCCACCAGATTCCTAAACCTGGATGCTAAGTTAGTTGGAGAGAAAAGATTACTCCAGCTGAATGAGCTAGAGGTATTCAGACTAAATGCTTTTGAAAATGCAAAAATTTATAAGGAGAAAGCAAAAAGGTGGTATGACAAGAAACTGTCATCTAGAGTCTTTGAACCAGCACAGAAGATTCTGCTGTTTAACTCTAGGCTCAGACTATTCCCCGGGAAATTGAAATCCCGGTAGAGGGGACCATATGTGATTACAAGTGTGTCACCCTATGAATATGTTGAGCTTCAGGATATTGACTCTGACAAAAAGTTCATTGTTAATGGACAGAGAATCAAACATTATCTTGAAAGCAATTTTGAGCAAGAATGCTCAAAACTGAGACTAGAGTAAAGCTCAGTAAAGACAATAAAGAAGCGCTTACTGGGAGGCAACCTAGCCATTAGCAAGTTATTTGTTTTAATTAATACTTATAGAAGTTTGATATAAATTTTCTTCAAGATTAATCATCAAATTATAGGAATTCACAGAGTTACAGAAGGATTCAGTGCAAAAAGCAGAGAAAAGGAGCTCACTGGCAAGAAAACTCCAGTAAGGGGCATTTTGGGCGTTAAACGCCAAAATGGATACCATTCTGGGCGTTTAACGCCAGAATTGCAGCATCCTGGGCGTTCAGAAAAATGCCCAGTAACAAAAGATTTCTGGCATTTAAATGCCCACATTGGCCAATATATGGGCGTTAAACGCCAGAATGGATACCATTCTGGGCGTTTAACGCCAGAAAGGCAGGGGGAGAGGATTTTGTTTTCCACTTCAAAATTTTTCAAATTTTCATGTTTTGACTCATAATTTTCTGCATAAATATGTTACAAATTTTCATCATTCACCTTCAATTTTATAAAAGTCAACAACTTTCTAAATCCCTTTTCAAATTTCTTTCAAATCCTTCCCAAATCTTCTTCAAAAACTCAAATATCTTCTCAATTTCTTTCCAAATCTTTTCCAACTCATCATATCATCTCTTAATTCTTAGATGCATCAACAAATTTTCAGATTTAACCTCTTCATATCTTTTCCATTTAAAAATCTCATCTTTTTCATATCATGGTTCTACTTTTTTCACCAATCATATCTTTATGTCATATCTTTTTCAAATTTTCGAAATCCCTCCCCTCCACTTATAAATACACATTCGGCCATCCCCACCTCTCCACCATTCGAATTTGCCTCTCCTCCTATCTCTCTCATTTCCCTTCTTTTGCTTGAGGACAAGCAAACCTCTAAGTTTGGTGTATTTTTCCGTGATCATCAAGCTAAGACTCATTAAGATCATGGCTCCTAAAGGAAAACAAACCAACTCAAGAGGCAAGAAAGAGAATACTCCAAAGAATCTTTGGAATCAAGAGAGGTTCTTAACCAAAGAACATGTAGACCATTACCATAAAATAATGGGTCTGAGGTCAGTGATTTTGGAAGTTAAATTCGATCTGAAAGAAGACGAATATCCAGAGATCCAAGAGCGAATTCGAAACAGAGGATGGAAAATTCTAGCTAATCCTGAGACAAAGGTTGGAAGAAACATGGTTCGGGAATTCTACCAATTTAAAAGGTGTCCCAAACCAACTCAAGAGAGGAGATCTCAAACCAGTCACAAGAGGCTAGTTGGACTTCATTAGGCGTTTTATACTGCCCACTAGCAACTGCTCTGAGGTCACTGTCAAAAGAGCAGTGATGATTCATTATATTATGCTGGGAAACGAAGTGGAGATTCATCATCTGATTTCTTGTGAGATTTACACAATTGCAAACAAGAACTCCACCGAAGCCAAACTGGCATACCCAAGCTTAATTTCTCTGCTATGTAAAGATGCTGGGGTGAGGATGGGAGTAGATGAATTCATCCCAATCGAACACCCAATCACCAAGAAGTCAATGGAAGGACAACAAGTGCAAGATAACTCCATCAAAAGGAGGGCACATGAGTTCCTCCCAGAAATCCCTGAAATTAACTACTGGACCCGCCTAGAAGCATCTGTCACCAAGCTGCAAGAAGCTGTGGAGGAACTTAAGGAAGAATAGCAGAATCAAAACTGCATGCTCTGCAAACTGCTTAAGGAACAGGAGAAGCAGGGGCGTGAGCTACAGGAGCTGAAGCGCCAGAAGCTCCCCCTTGAAAGACCAAACACCCCACAGAAGGAAGGAGCATCCACTTCTCAAAATCAAGGTTGTTGAGTCCTAACTCTGTGATAACCTTTATTATTAGGAATCTATTTTAAAAGTCATTTATTTTTCTGTTTTTAATTTTCTGTCTTCTATTATTATTGGTCTACTCTTATATTTATTTTTGAGTCTTATTTTTATTTTCCATGATTAATAAAATTTAAAGTTTATATCTTAAAGCTATGAATGTCCTATAAATCCATCACCTTTCTTAAAGGAAAAATGTTTTAAATCACAAAAGAATAAGAAGTACATGATTTCGAATTCATCCTTGAAATTAGTTTAATTATTTTGATGTGGTGACAATACTTTTTGTTTTCTGAATGAATGCTTGAACATTGCATATGTCTTTTGAATTTGTTGTTTATTAATGTTAAAATTGTTGGCTCTTGAAAGAATGATGGAAAAGGAGAAATGTTATTGATAATCTAAAAAATCATAAAATTGATTCTTGAAGCAAGAAAAAGCAGTGAAAAGCTTGCGGAAAAAAAAGGCAAAAAAAATAAAAGAAAAAGAAAGAAAAAAAAGCAAGCATAAAAAGCCAATAGCCCTTTAAACCAAAAGGCAAGGGTAATAGAAAGGATCCAAGGTTTTGAGCATCAGTGGATAGGAGGGCCCACAGGAATAAAATCCTGGCCTAAGCGGCTAAACCAAGCTGTCCCTAACCATGTGCTTGTCGCGTGAAGGTGTCAAGTAAAAAAACTTGAGACTGAGCGGTTAAAGTCGTAATCCAAAGAAAAAAGAGTGTGCTTAAGAGCTCTGGACACCTCTAATTGGGGACTCTAGCAAACTTGAGTCACAATCTGAAAAGGTTCACCCAGTTATGTGTCTATGGCATTTATGTCTCTGGTGGTAATACTGGAAAACAAAATGCTTAGGGTCACGGCCAAGACTCATAAAGTAACTGTGTTCAAGAATCAAAAAATACTAAACTAGGAGAATCAATAACACTATCTAAATTCTGAGTTCCTAAAGATGCCAATCATTCTAAACTTCAAGGGATAGAGTGAGATGCCAAAACTGTTCAGAGGCAAAAAGCTACTAGTCCCGCTCATCTAATTGGAGCTAAGTTTCATTGATAATTTAGAATTTATAGAATATTCTCTTATTTTTTATCCTATTTGATTTTCAGTTGCTTGGGGACAAGCAACAATTTAAGTTTGGTGTTGTGATGAGCTACTAATTTATACTCTTTTTTGCATTATTTTTAGTATGTTTTTAGTATATTTTAGTTAGTTTTTATTATGTTTTTATTAGTTTTTATTCAAAAATAACATTTCTGGACTTTACTATGAGTTTGTGTGTTTTTCTGTTATTTCAGGTATTTTCTGGCTGAAATTGAGGGACCTGAGCAAAAATCTGATTCAGAGGCTGAAAAAGGACTGCAGATGCTGTTGGATTCTGACCTACCTGCACTCGAACTGGATTTTCTGGAGCTACAGAAGCTCAATTGGGGCGCTCTTAATTGCGTTGGAAATTAGACATCATGGGCTTTCCAGCAATATATAATAGTCCATACTTTACCTGAGATTTGATGGCTCAAACCGGCGTTCCAAGTCAGCATAAAAATTCTGGCGTCAAAACGCCAGAACTGGCATAAAAGCTGGAGTTAAACGCCCAAACTGGCACAAAAGCTGGCGTTTAACTCCAAGAAAAGTCTCTACATGTGAAAGCTTCAATGCTCAGCCCAAGCACACACCAAGTGGGCCCGGAAGTAGATTCTGCATCATTTACTCATTTTTGTAAACCCTAGGCTACTAGTTTTCTATAAATAGGACCTTTTGCTATTGTATTTGGACACCTCATGACACTTCACACGTTTCATATTGTATTCTCTACGGCATGAGTCTCTAAACCCCATGGTTGGGGGTGAGGAGCTCTGCTGTGTCTCGATAAATTAATGCAATTACTACTGTTTTCCATTCTATCACGCTTGTTTCTATTCCAAGATATTCACTCGCACTTCAACTTGATGAATGTGATGATCTGTGACACTCATCATTATTCTCACCTATCAACGCGTGCCTGACAACCACCTCCATTCTATCTGCAATAGCTTGAGTGCATATCTCTTGGGTTTCTAATCTAAGATTAGAACCTTCGTGGTATAGGCTAGAATTATTGGCGGCCATTCCTAAGATCCGGAAAGTCTAGACCTTGTCTGTGGTATTCTGAGTAGGATCTGGGAAGGGATGACTGTGACGAGCTTCAAACTCACGAGTGCTAGGCGTAGTGACAGACGCAAAAGGATCAATGGATCCTATTCCAACATGAGTGAGAACCGACAGATGATTAGCCGTGCGGTGACAGCGCATTTGGACCATTTTCACTGAGAGGACGGATGGTAGCCATTGACAATGGTAATCCACCAACATACAGCTTGCCATGGAAGGAGCCTTGTGTGCATGAAGAAGAAGACAGTAGAAAAGCAGAGATTCAGAAGATAGAGCATCTCCAAAACCTCAACCTGTTCTCCATTACTGCAAAACAAGTATTTATTTCATGTTCTTTTACTTTTTACAATTAAATCTAAGAATTATTGATATCCTGACTAAGAGTTACAAGATAACCATAGCTTTCTTCAAGCCGATAATCTCCGTGGGATCGACCCTTACTCACGTAAGGTATTACTTGGACGACCCAGTGCACTTGCTGGTTAGTTGTGTGGAATTGCAAAAGTGTGATTGTGATTTCGTGCACCACTGAACCACCAACCTATGATGACAAAAGATTTTAAGTCTCAATTTTATGAGTCAAGATACCATAGGTTGATGGAAGCAAAAGAAGTTATTCCAGAGATAGGTTTCCGATTGAAGGATGGAGAGTACCCCATCATGAGAAGGATAGTTGAACAGAGAAGATGGGAACTCCTGTGTGAACCTCTCACTGACATAAGTGCAACCATGATAAGAGAGTTCTATGCAAATGCTGTAAGGCCAAGCAAAACCAGCCCTCCCTACAAGAGTTATGTTAGGGGGGTTGATGTGGATTTCAGCCCATCATCCATCATGAGGGTCTTGCAGATAAGAGTGATACCCTATGGAAAACCTAGCTTTGATGAAAGAATGAAGGGTGAGAATGATCCTGATGAGCTACTAAACGGTTTATGCTTGGAAGGTAAAGACTGGGAAATGGATTCAAATGGAGACCCAAGCTACTTAAAGAGGATTGATCTCACATCTGAGGCCAAAGGTTGGTATGAGATAGTGAGAAGATCCATACTCCCCACTGGAAATACATCAGAGGTCACAATAAAGAGAGCAATTCTGACGTACTGCATACTCCAAGGAGGAGAAATCAATATCCCACATATCATAGCAGACAGCATCCAAGAGATGGCTGATGATAGCAGCAAATCAAGCAGACTTGGCCACCCAAGCATTATATTGAGGCTGTGCAACAGAGCAGGGATAATCTTTGAGGATACAGATATAGATCGGGTAAAGGGAGACAGAGGAATCACTAAGCAAAGGATGGACGGTGTCACTGACACCCAAGAGGAAAGAAGAACTCAAGGAAGAAGGAAGACACCACAAACGGAAGAGGGACAAGCTTCTGGCGCAATGGATTTAAGCCAAATCCAGAAAGCCATTGCAGAAATGTCCCAGCAATTCTTGAGGGCCCAACATGAGCAGTATGTGAGAAATAGGAGTAGCAGGAGAACTGGCAGCTGAAAATGATGGAGAAACAAGAAGACTTTCAAGCAAGACTGCTAGAGCAACACAGGGAACAATCAAATCAATTCCAGGAGTCTTTCAATAAAATATCTAAATGACAGGATTAGCTTGAGGAATATCTTCAAGACCTTAGAGAATGGAAGAATCTCCACCACACAGCTAATGAGGCCAGGAACAAAGACAGAGTGGAATATGATTTGAACACTCAAGCGTGTCTAGACTACCTAACCCGCAGCATGCCACTATTAAGCAGAGGAATCAAACCATATCAAGAATGCACTGAACTTATGGATTTCCATAGAGCTCAAGCAAAAAGCAAGAAAGAAAGAATGAAGCAACACTTGGTAGATGCTGGACCATGGGATGAGGAGAGATTTGGGACTGAAGACTAGCTGAAAGAAAGAAGAAGCAAAAAGAAGCAAGATGCCAAGAATAAAGGAAAGCAATCAGAAAATTGAAAGGTGGTGTTGCTCCTTGTCTATCAATAAGAAAGATTGTGTTTTTGTTTTATGAAGTTTAAATTTTGTTGTTTACTTTCCCTAAGTTCCAAAATAAATGTTCTGGTTTAAGTGCTTTTTTCATCTTCATCAACTTAGATGTTATGACTTGTCCCTTTTGCCTTTTGATTAAATAAGAGAAAATGTTGAAATAGAAAGTGATTATCTATTGTGGTAGGAGTAATAATAAAGTTCAGTGGTGGTAATTGCTTGATTAGATGATAAGCTCAAAAAAATAAAAGCTGCAGGATAGGATGTCTCCTTGTAGTGTGAACTTAGTTGCTGTTGTAAAGCCTTCAATTAATAATCATCCTTGGAAAAAGAAAAAGCAAGAAAGGAAAGGAAGAAAAGCCAAGAATTGGCAACCAAAAAAAATGAAAGAAACAGATAATAAGGCTAGACACCAATAGCTTGGACCTTAGGACACATGCCTGTGATGCTATTGTATTAGGATCTGCTTGAATTATTTGGTTCTGAGGAGTATTTTAAAACTTGGTAACTTAGATTAACTAATCCGGGATTACCAACCGAAAATTCACCATCAAGAGCAACCTAATTACAAAGCATTTAGTGACCCAAAGAGGTACTGGGCATCAATGTCTTAGGATGAATTGTGAGCCAAGTGTCTGTAGTAAATAGGTGTTGAATTGAACCAAAAAACTTCTGCAACACTTAGCTACAATTGAAAAACAAGCTTTTGAAGCAAAAGAAAGAAAGAAAAAGTTAACTAGGATCAATAAAGAATAAGGCATTATAGCAGCAATTCTAGTTAACACTCAGAGACATTTCTTGATTGGAAGCTGATAATAATTGAGCTGCACTCTATCTGCATAAAACCCCATGAACCAAATTTAATTACTTGCTAAATAAGGACATATATGCTTCTCTGTTTTCTCTCATTTCTTCTCATGTTTTAGTGCTTGCTTGGGGACAAGCAAGATTTAAGTTTGGTGTTGTGATGACAAGTCATCTTATGCTAGTTTCACAAGCATTTTTCATTTGTTTAATTAGGTTTTATGCATTTTCTTGCACAATAAGTAAGTGGTTGGAGTGGAATTTCATGGTTATTTTGATTCAATCAAACATCATTTATTTTATACAAAATCATGAGATTTATGCAAGAATTAAGTGATTATTATGATTGATGCAAATTCATGTGATTTTGGTGAGACTTTGATTGCTTTTTTGGTTGATTTTAAGTGAGAAAATGAAGAAAAGAAGAAGCAATACAGTACAACGTTGCGTTCAAACAAAGAACGCCACGCTCAGTAAGCGACGCACACGCGCATGGGACGCTTACGCGTCAGGGGCACTTTTCGAAGACCCACGCATACGCGTGCATGACGCGTACGGGTGGAAGTGGTTGGCGCTCATTTTTTAAGAGAGCGCTACGTTTGATTACTCAGCGTTTTCGGGCAAGAATTAAAATTGGAGGCAAAATTCTGGAAATGGCGTGCATGCGTGCTTGACGCGCATGTGTCGATGGTGGATTTGGAAGGAATCACGCGAAAGCGTGAGTGATGCTGAAGCATGGAATTGGCATTTGCTACCCATGCGCACGCGTGGAAGACGCGCACGCGTGGGCAGCGCTCACTAAGCCAACGTAGCGCTCACTAAGTTAACGCTATCAACGACGCGTACACGAGAAAGGGACGCGCAAGCATGGTTGGAGCTGAAAATTGATGGTGACGCATACACATACATGACACGTACGCGTCGATGATCAAAAAGCGTAAAAGGACGCGCACGCGTCAGGGATGCGTACGCGTGGATGAATAAACGCTGCACTCACTTAGAGAACGCAACGTTCCCCTGGAAGCAGCAATAAGAAGCCATTTTAATCCACTTCTTCGTACAAGGCCAAAAAAAAGCCCACACCAATTACTTGAAGACTAAATTGGAAAGTGTATAAATAGGATAAAATTTGATTTCATAGGGAGCTCTCCTTTAATTTTCCTTTTAAAATTTGAGAATTGTAGATCGGATATGAGTTTTGGCTTTCTGTTTATTTTCTCTCTTCTGCAACCTTTGTTTTCTGTTCTTGGTTTTGGAACTCTGATTGGAGAATTCTTCTGAATTCCTTCACCTTGGAGTTTTCTTTTATTTTTCCTATTTCTAGTTTTATGAATTGGAGATCTGATCTAAATTTTTCTTTCTAGTCTTTACTTTCTCTGCAATTTCTTCTTCCTGTTTTGTTAAGAGAGTAATTAAGATCTTAATTTCTTTTCTGTTTCATTATTCTTCTGCAATTGTCAATTTCTCTTTTAGGATTTTAAAGTTGATCTAAGTTTTCATTCTATTTTAATTCTTCTACAATTTCACTTTCCTGTTTTGGTCCTAAAATCCTGATTTAAATTCTGTCATCTAAGAGTTCTTTAATTCACTGCAATTTACATTTTCCAGTTCTGTTTTGATTCCCAACACCTAGATTCCTTTATTCTTCATGTAATTTAAGTTTCCTAGCAATCTAGATTCTGCAATTTATATTTCTTGCACTTTAAGTTTCATTTATTTACTTTTCTTGCAATTTATGTTTTAGCTCTTTTAATTTCTTGCACTTTAAGTTTCTGCAACTTACCTCTTCTGTACTTTACTTTTATGCCAATTTACTTTCTGCACTTTATCTTTCTGCAATTTACTTTCTGCTAATCAAAATTTCACCAAATTTACCAAATATTTGCTTAACTAAATTCATCACCATACTAAAGTTGCTCAATCCATCAATCCCTGTGGGATCGACCTCACTTTTGTGAGTTATTACTACTTGATACGACCCGGTATACTTGCCAGTGAGTTTGTGTGGAATCGTTTTTCCCTCATCATCCTTGACCGGGTTCCCTTTCCAAAGGTTGTGTGTAGTGAAATATATCCAAGTGGTTGGATTGGAGTGTCTCCCAGTCCGAACAAGCTATTCAGATATGCTCTAAGCTCTTTATCTTGCAAACCGAGTTTGTCGAAGGTGGATTTAAACAAGATATCCGCGGAGCTTCCTTGGTCTACCAGTGTTCTATGGAGATTAGCGTTGGCCAATATGATAGTAATGACCATGGGATCATCATGCCCCGGGATGATGCCTATTGCATCTTCTTGGGTAAAGGTAATAGTGGGGAGGTCGGATAACCTCTCTCCTTCCCCGACATGATATACCTCTTTAAGGTGTCTTTTGCGAGATGATTTAGAGATCCCTCCTCCTGTGAATCCTCCATTTATCATATGAACATGTCTCCCAGGAATGTGGGGTGGTCGTTCAACCCGTCCGACCTCTTCGTCCCTTCTTTTTCTACTTGGTTCATCTGCTTTGTTGGCTAAGTACCGATCTAGTCGCCCTTCTCTTGCCAATTTCTCTGTGACATTCTTTAGGTCGAAGCACTCGTTAGTAGGATGTCTATAAATTCAGTGGTATTCGTAGTACTCTGTCTGACTTCCCCCTCCTCTTTTATTTTTGTTTAGGCGGGGTGGTGGAATCTTCTCAGTGTTGCATATCTCTCTGTATACATCTACAAGAGACACTCTGAGTGGAGTGTAGTTGTGGTATTTTCGAGGTTTCTCAGTAGGTTGATCCTCCTTCTTCCTGGACTCTTTATCCTTATCCCAGGGTGGGTAGGAGAATCCGGATTTTGAGGTTTCTCCTAGTCGGGAATTCTCCTCCATATTGATATACTTTTCTGCCCGTTCTTGTATCTTGTTCAGGGATGTTGGGTGTTTCTTGGATATTGAGTGGCTAAAAGGTCCCTCTCTCAAACCGTTGATGAGCCCCAGGATGGCCGCTTCTGTTGGGAGGCTTTGTATGTTGAGACATGCTTTGTTGAACCTTTCCATGTAGCTGTGGAGGCTTTCCCGATCTCCTTGATTAACTCCTAGTAAGCTTGGGGCGTGTTTGGTCTTGTCCTTCTGGATGGAGAACTGATAAACCACTATTTTATGGTTTATCTTGTGTTTAATTGAGTGGTTTCATCAAGTCTTTACCCACTTATTCATATGATTTCCATGATTTTACAATCCCTTCCTAATTTTGTTTTATGGTTGAAAACTTGCTTCCTAGAGACCTTTAATTTGTATATTTTAATTCTTCTTTATACCATTCGATGCCGTGATCCATGTTTTAAGTGTTTCAGACTTTATAGGGCAGGAATGGCTTAGAGAATGGAGAGGAAGCTTGCAAAAATTGAAAGAACTGATGCCAGGGCATTTTGGCCAGTTTCACTGACCTTTTCTTTACTGTTTTTAGGGTAGTTTCATGCATTTCCTTAGAAAATAAGCTAGTTTTGGGTAGCTATTCACTTACATCTTGATTCAAGCATACATTGTGCACTTTACATGATTTCATGAGAATTTTGCATTAATTTAAGGACAAATTGGATGTTGCATTTCCCATGACTTGGACTAGAACTTTTGATGCACTTTATTGCTTGATTTCAGGACAAAGGAAGCAAAGAAGAACTACATTAGTGGCTACGTTAGTATAACTAACGTTAACACTAACGTGGAATGGGAGTAACTTGCAAAGTTAACGAGAAAAGTGATTGCCAATAACGCTCTCGAAGCCATCATTGCCCACGTTAAGAGTCACGTTAACTAAGTTAACGTGAACTCTAACGTGGAAGAAAGGAAATGGAGCCAACGTTAGTGACACTTAACATTTGTCACTAACGTTGAAGATGGATAGCATGGCCACGTTAGAAGCCACGTTAACCTAGTTAACGTGGACTCTAACATGGGAGCTAAGGGGCACATTGGAACGTTAGTAAAAATGTTAAGTGTCACTAACGTTCTCGAAGGATGGCAAGCCTACGTTAAAAGAGCCACGTTAACTAAGTTAACATGGACTCTAACGTAGGGAAGGGGGAGGCTTCTCAACGTTATTGGGAAAGTTGAGTCCCAATAACGTGCGCGAAGGATAAAGAGGCAACGTTAGTGGCAACGTTTGTGCCACTAACGTTGAGGTTAACGTGGCTCTTACTTGGGAAGGGAACGTTAGTGAAAAAGTTGAATGTCACTAACGTTCTCGAACCCATATTTTCACTGAACGTTAACACCACTAACGTCCTGAGCTAAAGTCTCTGCCCACTTCACACTTTCTCTCTGCAAGTAAAGCCAAGCCCAATGAAGAAGATAACTGCTTCAAACTCAAGATCCAAAGGCCCAGACCCAAGACTTGAAGAACCAACTAGAAGAGTAGAAGAGTAGTATATATAGGAGTAGCTTTGAATTAAATGGGAGTTGGAAAATATAGGGAGCCTCTGGGCATAGAATTACTCTCTGTATTTACTTTCTCTGCACTTCTAGTTTCATCATGTATTCTCCATCTTTGTTTTCATTTTCCAGAGCTATGAACAACTAAACCCATTTCATTGGGTTAGGGAGCTCTGTTGTAATTTGATGGATCAATACTAGTTTTCATTAGTCTTCTTCTATCTTTTCTCTTGATTTTACTTGAAAGCTTTCGATCTTCATCCAATTGGGTAGTTATCTTGGAAAAGAAGCTATTCAAACTTGGATCTCTTCTGAACCTTGAAAGAGGAATGAAGAGATCAAGCTAGAAATGCTTTCTCATGCTGGACCAAATTGGGTTTGGATGGATATGTGACTATAATCCTCTCAACACTTGATTTG
>NC_029789.2:37156591-37185195 GCF_000816755.2 Arachis ipaensis
TGGAAGAGGTCGAGCAAATCATGCTGGGGAGGATAGAAGAGTTTTAGGCTCTTACATCAATCCAAACCCAGGAAACTGTGGAAGTAGCATTCAAAAGCTAACCATCCATGCCAACAATTTTGAACTAAAACCACAGCTCATCACCCTTGTTCAAACAAATGTTCGTTCGGAGGAAGTGTCCAAGAGGACCCCAATCAACATCTAACTACCTTCCTGAGAATATGTGACACAGTGAAGTCTAATGGTGTTCATCCTGACGCCTATAGACTGCTCTTATTTCCATTTTCACTCAAGGATAAGGCATCCAAGTGGCTGGAGTCTTTCCCAAGGGAGAGCTTGACAACTTGGGAAGATGTGGTGAACAAATTCTTAGTAAGATTTTACCCTCCTCAACGAATCAATAGGCTGAGAGCTGAGGTCCAAACTTTCAGGCAACAAGATGGTGAGACTCTATATGAAGCATGGGAGAGGTTTAAAGACCTAACAAGGAGGTGCCCACCAGATATGTTCAATGAATGGATGCAGCTGCACATTTTCTATGAAGGGCTCTCTTATGAGTCAAAGAAGGCCGTAGACCATTCATCCGGAGGATCTTTGAACAAGAAGAAGACCATTGAGGAGGCCATAGATGTCATTGAAACAGTAACAGAGAATGACTATTTCTATTCTTCCGAAAGAGGGAACACAAGAGGAGTAATGGAGCTAAACAATGTAGATGCTCTACTGGCCCAAAACAAGCTCATTACCCAGCAACTGGCTGACCTCACCAAGAAGATGGAGAGGAACCAAGTAGCAGCAATCTCCACTTTATCAACAACCCAAGAAGGAGTGAATGAAGAAGCAGAGGGTAGTCAGGAGCAAGCCAACTACATTGGGAATTCACCTAGGCAAAACCATGATCCATACTCCAAGACCTACAACCCTGGATGGAGGAATCACCCAAACTTTGGGTGGGGAAATCAACATGACCAAAGCCTTGATCAAAGACGCCCAAATCCAAACAATGCAGCCCACCAACACTTCACATCTAGACCATATCAACACTCCCATAACAACACCTCTCCACATTCATATCAAGGCCAGAATAACCCTCCTCAGCCCGAGCTATCATCATTACATGACATAATCTCAAAGATTGAGAATCTACTCGAAGGCATAAGCAAAGAGATTCGAGATAGTAAAGCGTTCCGAGAAGAGGTGATGTCCAATATGTAGAATCAGGATGCTGCCATCAAGAAACTTGAGACACAAATTGGCTACTTATTCAAGTAAATTTCCAGCCACAACCTTCGCAGCAAAACTAGCTCAACACAACGGGAGGAGTGTCAGGCTATCACCCTTAGGAGTGGGAAAGAACTGAAGGAAACCCCCCAAAAACCACAAGAAGAGGACTCAAATAAAGAGAAAGAAGAGTAGGACGAAGCTCGAGTTCCCACTTTGAGTTCACAAAAAGGGGAAGAAGTGCTGAAGCCAGACACCCCAAGAGTCCCATACTCTCAGCAATTAAATAAGAAGGGAGATGACAATCAGTTTTTGAGATTTTTGGAAATCTTCAAGAAACTGCAAATCAACATACCCTTTGCTGAAGCAATAGAACAAATGCCACTCTACGCTAAGTTCTTAAAGGAGCTTATGACTAAGAAGAGAAGCTGGAAGAACAACGAGACTGTAATATTAACCGAAGAATGTAGTGCTATCATTCAGCACAAACTGCCCCAGAAATTGAAGGATCTTGGGAGTTTTCAGATCCCTTGTATTATAGGGGAAATCACAGTGGAAAAGGCTCTTTGTGACTTAGGAGCCAGCATCAATTTGATGTCGGTAGCTATGATGAGAAAGATGAAGATTGAGGAAGCTAAACCAACAAAGATGGCCTTACAATTGGCAGACCGATCGTTCAAGTTCCCGCATGGCGTCGTAGAAGACTTACTGGTGAAAGTGGGAAATTTTATCTTCCCAGCAGACTTTGTAGTACTAGACATGCAGGAGGAAGCCAAGGCTTCCATCATCCTGGGAAGGCCATTCTTGGCCACTGTTGGAGCCGTCATTGATGTACAAAAAGAAGATCTCACCCTGAGATTACACAATAAAAAGATGACGATCAATGTGTTCAAGGCCATGAGTTACCCACCGGAGCAAATGGGAGAGTGTTTGAGGTTGGACTCACTTGAAGACGCAGTGCAGGAAAGTTTTGAAGAAGAAGAACATGAAGGTATAATAGAGGAGGAGTCTACGTTTAGTGAAGAGGTTGCAACAGTAGAGATTCAAATACAAGGGGCACCAGAGGAAGAGAACGAAAAGTCAGAAGTACCCAAACTTGAACTCAAAGCATTGCCACCCTCTCTCAAATATGCATACTTAGGAGAAGATGAAAATTACCCAGTTATTATAAGCTCATGCCTCAGCCAAGATCAAGAGGATGAACTGCTCAAAGTACTGCGAAACCACAAAGATGCCATTGGTTGGACTCTTGCTGACTTGAAAGGGATAAGTTCGGCCATATGTATGCACAAGATACTGTTGGAAGATGATGCCAAACCATCCATCCAATCCCAAAGGAGGTTGAACCCAATCATGAAGGATGTGGTACAGAAAGAAGTTATGAAGTTATGGCAGGGAGGGGTAATTTACCCGATCTCAGACAGCCCTTGGGTTAGCCCCGTGCATGTTATCCCAAAAAAGGGAGGAATTACCGTGGTTCCCAATGAGAAGAACGAACTAATTCCTACAAGGACAGTCACAGGATCACGGATGTGCATAGACTACAGGAAGCTCAATGAGGCTACACGAAAAGACCATTTTCCCCTTCCATTCATGGATCAGATGTTGGAAAGACTCGCAGGGCACGCCTATTATTGTTTTCTCGACGGTTATTCAGGATATAACCAAATAGTGGTTGATCCCAGAGATCAAGAGAAAACCTCTTTCACTTGCCCATATGGAGTGTTTGCCTACAGGCGCATGCCATTTGGACTATGTAATGCACCTGCGACGTTCCAACGCTGCATGCTTTCTATCTTTTTAGATATGATAGAAAAATTCATTGAAGTTTTTATGGATGATTTCTCGGTATTCGGAGATTCCTTTCCTAGTTGCCTACATCACCTCGCCTTGGTAATGAAAAGATGCCAAGAGACCAATCTGGTCTTGAACTGGGAGAAATGTCACTTTATGGTGACTGGAGGAATAGTCCTTGGTCACGCTAAAGTGATTGTTTTTACAGATCACACAGCACTTAAATATTTGTTTCCCAAGCAAGAATCAAAACCAAGACTAATAAGATGGATCTTATTGCTGCAGGAATTCAATATTGAAATCAGAGACAAGAAGGGAGTGGAGAACAAAGTAGCAGATCACCTATCCAGGATTCCTCATGATAAAGGTGGAACACCTGATACAAGTGTGAACGAGTTCTTCCCTGATGAACAGTTGATGATAGTTCACAAAGTACCATGGTTCGCAGACATTGCCAACTTCAAGGCAACTGGGGCATTACCTCCAGAGATCAATAAACATCAAAAAAGGAAGCTCATGAATGATGCAAAGTACTTTGTCTGGGATGAGCCATATCTATTCAAGAAGTGTTCAGATGGAATCCTTAGAAGATGTGTTTCGGAAGAAGAAGGACGAGAGGTCCTATGGAATTGCCACGGCTCATGCTATGGAGGCCACTTTGGAGGGGATAGAACTGCAGCTAAGGTGTTGCAAAGCGGATTCTTTTGGCCCACCCTTTTCAAGGATGCCAAAGAACTAGTAAAAAGCTGCAATGAATGCCAAAGATCTGGAAACTTGCCCAAAAGAAATGAGATGCCACAAAATTTCATCTTGGAACTGGAATTATTTGATGTGTGGGGAATCGATTTCATGGGACCATTCCCAACCTCATATGTAAACAAATACATCTTGGTAGCAGTCGATTATGTTTCCAAATGGGTAGAGGCTATTGCAACCCCAACGAATGATAACAGGGTAGTCATGAACTTCCTCAGGAAGAATATCTTAGCCGGTTTGGAGTCCCACGAGCACTTATCAGTGATGGAGGGAGCCATTTTTGTAACAGACCACTAGAAGCTCTTCTCCTACGATATGGGGTAAAACACAAGGTAGCCACACCTTACCATCCCCAAACAAGTGGACAAACTGAGATATCCAACAGAGAGCTAAAGAGGATTCTGGAAAAGACTGTGGGTGCATCAAGAAAGGATTGGTCGAAGAAGCTGGATGATGCTCTTTGGGCATACAGAACAGCATTCAAAACACCACTTGGAATGTCCCCATATCAACTAGTGTATGGGAAAGCTTATCATTTACCACTGGAGCTGGAATACAAGGCTCTCTGGGCTATCAAGATACTAAACTTTGACAGCATTGCTGCTGGTGCAAAGAGGATCTTGCAGCTGCAAAAGATGGAGAAATTCAGGTCACAAGGCTATGAAAATACCAAGATGTATAAAGAGAAGGCAAAGAGAAGACATGACCTGCATCTTGCACCCAGGAGTTTCGAAAAGGGGCAGCGAGTACTCCTTTACAATTCTCATGAACTTAGAATGTTAAAAATTGGAAGACCGAATGCAATCTTGATTAATAGTTACATGCTAGTTTGAACCGTTTTAAATTCTGTCTTGTAAGTTTTTGTGTTGAAGAGGTCTTTGTTTGCTAGTATTTATGTTACTACATCGTCTCCTTACTTACTTGTATGCTTGTTCCTTTAAATCAAATGAAAAAGAGAATGAGTGTTTTTAAAGACCAGAGAAGAGTTCATACTATGGAGTAAGTTCATGAGTTTATGCTATAGTCATAAGTTAGCTAAGTTGGTTCAACCATAAGGTAGGAAGACAACTGTCTGTCATGAATACTATGCTTGAGACACACCCCATGAGACTAGCTAAATAAGAAGATCCTAATAAGAAAAAGGGAAAGAACAATCAAAGTTGAGGAATAAAAGAAAAAGAGTAAGCAATAAGGCTAGGCACCAATGGTTTTAATCTTGAGGCATGTGTCTGTGGTGTTCCTGTGTGAGGGATCTACTTGGATGAATAAGCTCTTAGGGGTGCCTTATCACTTGGTAACTTGGGTTAACTAACTCGGGATTATCAGCTGAAAGTCCACTATCAAGAGTAACCCTCACTACAGAGCATTTAGTAACCCAAAGAGGTGCTGGACACCAAGGTCTCAAGAAAAGAAAATAAATAAACTATATGCCTGTGGTTTGTATGTATGGGGGAGAGACTTGAGCAAGTAAGCCCTTAGGGGTGCTTCAACACTTAGCACCTTGAACTAACTGGTTCGGGAGTGTTGGCTGAAAGCTTATTTTAAAGAGTTGCCCCCTTACAGGACACTTAGCCTAAGAACACAAATATGCCCTGAAATAACAACAAAAGGATCAATAAATAAAAGTATCATGGGATGCAATCACAGTGAGTATTCTAGGACATGATAAAGGTCTGAAAGCCAGGAATGAACCTAAGTTGTAATGCATGAAACCACCATAAAACCAGGGACATGACTTCCACAAGAATGACTCATTTTTCTTGGCATTCCATTCATCATTCTCTTGTTCCAGTACTTGCTTAGGGACAAGCAAGCTTTAAGTTTGGTGTTGTGATGCCAGGGCATTTTGGCCAGTTTCACTAACCTTTTCTTTACTGTTTTTAGGGTAGTTTCATGCATTTCCTTAGAAAATAAGCTAGTTTTGGGTAGCTATTCACTTACATCTTGATTTAAGCATACATTGTGCACTTTACATGATTTCATGAGGATTTTGCATTAATTTAAGGACAAATTGGATGTTGCATTTCCCATGACTTGGACTAGAACTTTTGATGCACTTTATTGCTTGATTTCAGGACAAAGGAAGCAAAGAAGAACCACATTAGTGGCTACGTTAGTGTAACTAACGTTAACACTTACGTGGAATGGGAGTAACTTGCAAAGTTAATGAGAAAAGTGATTGCCAATAACGCTCTCGAAGCCATCATTGCCCACGTTAAGAGTCACGTTAACTAAGTTAACGTGAACTCTAACATGGAAGAAAGGAAATGGAGCCAACGTTAGTGACACTTAACATTATCACTAACGTTGGACCAAGCTCATAAGTGGCCATATTAGTCACCACGTTAACTTAGTTAACGTGGCCTTTAACGTTAAGAAGAAAGGGGGGAAGCCAACGTTAGTGACATTCAACATTATCACTAACGTTGGCCAAGTTACACTAGGCCACGTTAACTAAGTTAACGTGGAAGTTAACGTGAAGAAGGGAGGTGACGCCAACGTTAGTGACACCCAACATTGTCACTAACGTTGGAAGGAGCCCACACATGCCACCATGAGCCATGTTAACTCCCACGTTAACTTAGTTAACGTGGAAGCTAACGTGAATAAGGGAATGTTGAGCCAACATTAGTGACACTCAACTTTGTCACTAACGTTGGAGATGGCTAGCGTGGCCATGTTAGAAGCCACGTTAACCTAGTTAACGTGGACTCTAACATGGGAGCTAAGGGGCACATTGGAACGTTAGTGACAATGTTAAGTGTCACTAACGTTCTCGAAGGATGGCAAGCCTACGTTAAAAGAGCCACGTTAACCAAGTTAACGTGGACTCTAACGTAGGGAAGGGGGAGGCTTCTCAACGTTATTGGGAAAGTTGAGTCCCAATAATGTGCGCGAAGGACAAAGAGGCAACGTTAGTGGCAACCTTTGTGCCACTAACGTTGAGGTTAACGTGGCTCTTACTTGGGAAGGGAACGTTAGTGAAAAAGTTGAATGTCACTAACGTTCTCGAACCCATATTTTCACTGAACGTTAACACCACTAACGTCCTGAGCTAAAGTCTCTGCCCACTTCACACTTTCTCTCTGCAAGTAAAGCCAAGCCCAATGAAGAAGATAACTGCTTCAAACTCAAGATCCAAAGGCCCAGACCCAAGACTTGAAGAACCAACTACAAGAGTAGAAGAGTAGTATATATAGGAGTAGCTTTGAATTAAATGGGAGTTGGAAAATATAGGGAGCCTCTAGGCATAGAATTACTCTCTGTATTTACTTTCTCTGCACTTCTAGTTTTATCATGTATTCTCCATCTTTGTTTTCATTTTCCAGAGCTATGAACAACTAAACCCATTTCATTGGGTTAGGGAGCTCTGTTGTAATTTGATGGATCAATACTAGTTTTCATTATTCTTCTTCTATCTTTTCTCTTGATTTTACTTGAAAGCTTTCGATCTTCATCCAATTGGGTAGTTATCTTGGAAAAGAAGCTATTCATACTGGGATCTCTTCTGAACCTTGAAAGAGGATTAAAGAGATCAAGCTAGAAATGCTTTCTCATGCTGGACCAAATTGGGTTTGGATGGATATGTGACTATAATCCTCTCAACACTTGATTTGGGAAATGCATGTGGTATAATCAGTGACCATACTTCATCTCTTCTCATGAGCAATTGACCAAGGAATTGGCTATTGATCAAGATTTGAGAGATTGAATTACAAGAAATTGTAATTCAATCACTTAAGATTGCCAAGGAGATCAATGAGTGACTTTTATGAGCAATTCCCCCATTCCCATTTACAATTCTGCAATTTACTTCAGTAATTTACTTTCAGTTCTTTAATTCTAGCATTTACTTTTTCTGTCATTTACCTTCCCGCCATTTTATTTTCTGCAATTCTAAAATCAAATCCTGGATTCGATCAACTAGAACATTCCTCTAATTAAGGTTGCTTGATCAATCAATCCTTGTGGGATTCGACCTCACTCTATTGTGAGTTTTTACTTGACGACAAATTCGGTACACTTGCCGAAGGAAATTTGTTAAGAGACAAGTTTTCCATGCATCAGGAACACAAGAAACCAAGGAGATAACCAGCGAGCATCAACGCGCATGCATGGATCACGCGAGCGCGTGATATGGAGAAATTTGTAGCGATGCGTGCGCGTGCCTGACGCGTACACGTGGATTGGAGTTCTGCAAGATGACGCGAGCGCGTTGATGATTGGACTTTTGTGCGGTTTAGAATTTCACTAATGAAAGCTCGTTGAAATATAGTTTCTAAACCAACACTAATCCTTTCATACAAAAAATTGTTTGTCACTAGTACAAACCCCTAAAATCTAAAAAATGAAGTATTGGAACCTCGGGTCGTTCTCCCTAGGAATTGCAACAAAGTGTCTTGTTATTGGTTATGAAGTATGTTTTGGGGTTTTCGGGATAAGAGACATGAAATGTAAATGGTAATGAAAATAAACTAATAACTAAAAAGGTCTTGGCAAAGGTTGGTGGTCAAGGATCTCTATCCTTATCACTAACCACAACATGAGAATTGGCAAGGATCAACCCCACTAAGTTAACCCCTAACTAATAGTAGAGGAAAGTCAAGTGAGATATGTCAATCCAAGTCCATAAGTCCTAGTTCTCTACCAATTCAATTAGTGAGATCTAGAGTTAATGGCTCCTAATCGTCAATCACTTGGACATTAGTAACTCAAGAGTTCCTAAGTTACCTTCCCAAGCCAAGAACATAAAATTCTATTCTAAAATCCAACCAAGCATTTTATCAAATACTTGGAAGGCATAAAAGGAAAGCATAGTGAATTGCAAGAATTAAAGGAATCTACAACTACAAAAGTAAGATATTAACAATAGAAAGGTAAAACAATAGAAAAGTAAACTCATAACTAGAAGAAGCATTTTAACAAACACATAGAAGGCAATAAAAGTAAACAACATGAATTGCAAGAGTTAAAGAGGGATCTAACTAGAATAGCAAGAGATCAATAATAGAAATGGAAAACAATTATGAAACAACAAAGAACTTACCAATTGCATTGAAGAAGAAATGTAGATCTACAAAAGAAAGTTCATAAACTACAACTAACAATACAAAGAAATTACAAGAGAAGAAGATTTCTACAATCTACAAGAGAACAATTGAAGATGAAAGAGGAAAATTAAGAGAGAAGAAGAAGAAGTAGATCTAGATCTAAAACCTAATCCTAATTCTAGAGAGAAGTGAGAGCTTCTCTCTCTAAAACTAACTAAAGCATAATAAAACTAAAAATAAAACTAAACTAATGACTAGATGTCTCATCCCTCTTCAATCCTTGGGTCAAATAACATCAGAAATGAGTTGGATTGGGCCCACAAGGCTTTAGAATTCGCTGGTCACTAATTTGCTTTTAATGAATCACGTGCAAATCGGCATGCGCGTACATGCCGCGTGCGCGCCCCTTAAACCTGATGCAACTATGGCAAATATTATATCATTTCGAAGCTCCGGATGTTAGCTTTCCAACGCAACTAGAACTGCATCATTTGGACATCTGCAACTCAAGTTATGGTCGATTAAGTGCGAAGAAGTCGGCTTGACAGCTTTTGCGATTCCTTCATTTCTTCATGAGCTCTCCATTTTTACATGCTTTTAGTTCATTCCCTTGATCCAATCCTTGTCTCCTAAATCTAAAATCACTTAACAAACATATCAAGGCATCTAATGGAATCAAGGTGAATTAAATTTAGCTATTTCAAGACCTCAAAAGCATGTTTTCACTCTTAAGCACAATTAAAGGAAAAGTTATAAAACCATGCTATTTCATTGGATAAATGTGGGAAAAGATGATAAAACCCTCTAAATTCAACACAAGATAAACCATAAATATGGGGTTTATCAACCTCCCCACACTTAAACCAAGCATGTCCTCATGCTTAAACCAAGAGAGAGCAAAGGGTATCAACATTTATTCAATGAAATCTAACTAAATGCACCCTAAACTATATGCAACTATCTACATGAATGCAATTACTTGGTCAAAATAAATCAATGTCCAAGAAGCATATTGCACAAGGGCTAAAGGTATTAGCAACCGTGCCGAACGACAATTGAATTGAGCTATTAAATATTTTTACAAACTTGCATGAAGAATGATGATCATAGGTGAAAACATGTAATTGAGCATCAAACCCTCACCGGATGTGTTTGCACTCTATTCGCTCAAGTTTTTAGGTTTGATTCACTCAATTCTCCCCTAATCATGCTTTCCAAGATTTATTTTTCTTCTAACAATCAACATTTATTTCATGCATAGATACAAGTATCATGAGGTCTTTTCATAGGTTGTAATGGGATTAGGGTCAAGGTAGGATGCATATATGGTTAAGTGAGCTTGAAATTTGAATCTTTGATAAGCTTAGACTTCCCACCTAACCCATGACATCCTATACACTTCAAAACTAACCTAACTACCCATTTTTTTCACTTTTTACATATTCATGCATTTTATTTTTCATTTCACAACACTTATGCATTGATTTTATTGAGCTTCACTTTGGGGCATTTTGTCCCCTTTTTATTCCTTTTCTTTTTCTTTTTCTTTATCTTTTTTTTTCTATATACATATTTTTTTCTTTTCTTTTATTTTTCTCCCTTTTTTTTATACAAGAACATCAATGCATATGGTCTATACATTTAATTAACACATGAGCATGTACCTAATTCCCAATATTTACAACAAAATACAAAACTACCCTTTTTCTCAACCAATGTCCCAAGTTTTCCCACACTTGAATGACACACACACACTAGCCTAAGCTAATCAAAGATCCAAATAAAGGATATTTATTGTTTTTCACTTTAAGGCTTGTAATGTGCTAAATTAAGAACAAAGTGGGTTAATCGTAGGCTCAAATTCGGCTAACAATGGAAGATAAAAGGTAAGGCTATTTGGGTAAGTGAGCTAAATGAAATGATGGCCTCAATCATATAAATGCATGTGAAATACAAAAGTGTTGAGATTAGAAACTTGTCACCCAAAATCTCCAAAACGGTCCCCACACTTGAAGATTGCACCGTCCTCGGTGCACTCAAAGATGGGCAAGGGGGTATGGCGACTCTCCGGATCGCCACCTTCAGCTGGTAGGTCAACCGGTTGCTGCGTGTTCTTTCTTCCGCTTCCATTTTTGCTTGTGGTGCATTAATCATGAAAAACAAAAATATAACACCATAAGATGAGAAAACAAAAGCAAGGAAGCATACATTGTTGGAATGAGGTACTAATCACTAGAATTGAGTGAGTGAATTAATATGACATTAATGACAAATAAGTGTGTGAATTCTAAATTGCGCACGGTCTAAAACACACATTATCATAAAAGTTATGTCACTAAAGAAGCATGTACATCACTCATCCTAGTGTGCTTGAGATGCTTTAAGTAAACTTGTAAGGTAAAACAAGCATTAAAGAAGCATGAGAGCATTCAAGCTATAAACATATGGATGCATATGATCATGAAGCACAATGCATTAAGATAAATGCACAACATCCAATGTCAAGAGATTGCCTAATCAAAGAATAGGGTTCAAATCACATGGTGGCCAAATCATGCAATTCAAGAAGTACAAGCTCGAAGGCGATTCTTATCACTTGGTGTTCTCAAAAGGTAAGCATGAAGAACTCAAAACCAAGTGACAAAAGATAACCTCAACAATAAGTAGCAATATATGGTAAACAAGACTAACAATCCAACACTTATAATGGAAAAGAGAAAAAGAAATGAAAACTAAACGAACTATCTAATCAACTAATTAACGAACTAATTAACTAACTAACTAACTAATTAACTAACTAAAATAAATGGTTATCAATGGTGTTTAGGAGTGTTAGATGAAGGGTAGGAGAAGGGAAGAAGAAAGGAGAAGGAAGGAAATGGAAAGAGGAGAAGAAAAAAAGATGTGTTGAAGGAAGGGCATCCGCGCGTACGCGCGGATGGCGCGCGCGCGTCGATGTTTTTTTTTTCGAGAGTGACGCGTACGCGTCATGTACGCGTACGCACGAGTGGTTTTATGCCAAAGGCACAATGTGTGCGTAGCGTTCGCACAACTCTCGGGTATTTTGGCTTGGGGGTGGAATTTCTCAATCCACGCGTACGCGTACATGGCGCGTGCGCGCAGATGGTGCTATTTTTTTTTTTTCAAAATTTTTCTATGTTTTTACACCAATCTAAGCATTTCAAACCTCCAAACAAATACCAAAACACTATAAAAACTTATTTAACATACTAAACTATCAAACAAACTCAACAAATCAATCAAAATATGAAATTAAATTATTTTAACCAATATGTGCAAAAGAGAAAAAAAAAGAAAGATTTTACCATGGTAGGGTGTCTCCTACCTAGTACTTTTGTTTATTGTCCTTAAGTTGGACTTATGGAGAGCTTCTCTCAAGGTGGCTTGTGCTTAAACTCATCTTGGAACATCCACCAATGCTTGGTTCTCCATTGTGCCCCAAGATTTCTTATTTGTTGCACCAAGTGTTGATGGAGTTCTTCACAAGCTTGGGGCTCCCAAAGTTGATCCTCCTTGTGCGATCCGGGATCCCACACTTTGTTTTGACACCCATCTTCAAGTTGATCATCATGATTTCAATTGGGTGGCAAGACCTTAGAATTCTCAAAGAAGCCCCCAAACAACTTCCTAGACCCTTGCAATTGGGTTCTACACCAACCATTACTATTCAACTTTGAACATGCAACCATCATGAGCTTAGAATGATATTTTAAATCACTAACCATCTCCCTTTTGCTCTTAAAGCCACAAATATATCTAAGTTGACCATCCGTCTCAAGCAAACCATATTCAAGGGGAATAATAAAGCTTGAGTATAAGGAATTTACCTACTTGAATGAAAGAATGGATGGTGGTGGCTTGGGGAGAGGTATTTCCAACATGCTAGCAAGCTTTACTCCCTTGTTTTCTTCCTTATTAGTCTCCACCTCTTCATAAGATTCTTCACTTCCAATCCTTTGTTCATCAATTTCATCTAACTCTTCCCTATCACTCAAATCATAAATGGGAGGTTGAGAGAAATCTACCTCCACATCGCTTTCTATCTCATTGGGAGAAGGTTCTTCAAATTCAAAGGATTCACCACCAAGAAGATTGGATGCATGGTCTTCATCTCCAAGGGAACTCAATTCTTGCTTTATTCCCTCCAAGTCTTCATTTAAATATTGTTTTGGAGGTTGTGCACTCTCCTCCTCAACATCAAATTCACTCTTCTTGGAGAGGTTCTCTTCAACTTTAGGTTCCCAAGGAGGTTCCGTATCTCCTAAGTTTTCAACCACTTCTTCCTCTTCTTCAATGATCATAGGCTCCTCCAATTGCTCTAATACAAAGTGGCATCCCTCATCACTCACCGGAGTTTCCAATCTCTCCTTCATGCTATACTCCTCAACTAATTCTCCACATGTGACCATGGGAGTGCTTTGAGTGCTCAAGTATTGGGAGGTTAAAATGATTACTACCTTGGTCAAGGTAGCCACAAATTCTAATGTCTCCCTTTGCATTTCTCCTTGCCCTTGAAGTATAAGGCCAAGGGTTTCATCCATTGAGGATTGGGGTGAGTAGGAGGGTTCATTGTCTTGGAGAAAGGGTTCATGGTAGGGAAGTGGTTCTTCTTGGCAAGGTGCTGGTGTATAGTGAGGTGGTTCTTAGGAGTAGTAATCTTGGAATGGTGGTTCCATGTATGGCTCATGTGGTTTAAAAGGTGGTTGGTATGGTGGATATGGATCAAGGTCATATGGAGGTGTTTGGTGAAAATAGGCTTGTGAGTGTGGTTGAGGTTCATGTTAAGGATATGACTCATAGGCATATGGTGGTGGTTCTTGAAAGTCACAAGGAGATTCACCATAGCCATTGGATTGGTATGCATCATAGAATGGTTCTTCTTCATAGTGTATTGGTGGAGGTTGTTGCCATGAAGATTGATCATATGCATATGGCTCCTCCCACCTTTGGTTATCCCATCCTTGATAGACATCCTCATTGTAGTCCTCATTTCCTACAACATAGTGAGAACCAAACTCATAGCCAAAGTGAGAATTCATGATAGCAAGAGAAAATAAAAACAAAATCAAATAAGAAGCAAGAAAACTAAATCCTAAAACTAGCAAGTACTAACAAGCAATCCAAAAATCAAGCTATTAACAATATTCACATATATCCAATAACTAATAATATAACACCATTGCAATTCCCCAGCAACGGCGCCATTTTGATGATTGGACTTTTGTGTGGTTTAGAATTTCACTAATGAAAGCTCGTTGCAATATAGTTTCTAAACCAACACTAATCATTTCATACAAAAATTTGTTTGTCCCTAGTACAAACCCCTAAAATCTAAAAACTGAAGTATTGGAACCTCGGGTCGTTCTCCCTAGGAATTGCAACAAAGTGTCTTGTTATTGGTTATGAGGTATATTTTGGGGTTTTTGGGATAAGAGACACGAAATGTAAATGGTAATGAAAATAAACTAATAACTAAAAAGGTCTTGGCAAAGGTTGGTGGTCAAGGATCTCTATCCTTATCACTAACCACAACATGAAAATTGGCAAGGATCAACCCCACTAAGTTAACCCCTAACTAATAGTAGAGGAAAGTCAAGTGAGCTATGTCAATCCAAGTCCATAAGTCCTAGTTCTCCACCAATTCAATTAGTGAGATCTAGAGTTAATGGCTCCCAATCGTCAATCACTTGGACATTAGTAACTCAAGAGTTCCTAAGTTACCTTCCTAAGCCAAGAACATAAAATTCTATTCTAAAATCCAACCAAGCATTTTATCAAACACTTGGAAGGCATAAAAGGAAAGCATAGTGAATTGCAAGAATTAAAGGAATTTACAACTACAAAAGTAAGAGATTAACAATAAAAAGGCAAAACAATAGAAAAGTAAACTCATAACTAGAAGAAGCATTTTAACAAACACATAGAAGGCAATAAAAGTAAACAACATGAATTGCAAGAATTAAAGAGGGATCTAACTAGAATAGCAAGAGATCAACAATAGAAAAGGAAAACAATTATGAAACAACAAAGAACTTACCAATTGCATTAAAGAAGAAATGTAGATCTACAAAAGAAAGTTCATAAACTACAACTAACAATACAAAGGAATTACAAGAGAAGAAGAATTCTACAATCTACAAGAGAACAATTGAAGATGAAAGAGGAAAATTAAGAGAGAAGAAGAAATAGTAGATCTAGATCTAAAACCTAATCCTAATTCTAGAGAGAAGTGAGAGCTTCTCTCTCTAAAACTAACTAAAGCATAATAAAACTAAAAATAAAACTAAACTAATGACTATATTTCTCATTCCTCTTCAATCCTTGGGTCAAATAGCATCAGAAATGAGTTGGATTGGGCCCACAAGGCTTTAGAATTCGCTGGCCACTAATTTGCTTTTAATGAATCACGTGCAAATTGGCGCGTACACGTACATGCCACGTGAGCGCCCTCTAAACATGATGAAACTATAGCAAATATTATATCATTTGGAAGCCCTGGATGTTAGCTTTCCAACACAACTGAAACCGCATCATTTGGACCTCTGTAACTCAAGTTATGGTCGATTAAGTGCGAAGAGGTCGGCTTGACAGCTTTTGCGATTCCTTCATTTCTGCATGAGCTCTCCATTTTTTCATGCTTTTCCTTCATTCCCTTGATCCAATCCTTGCCTCCTAAATCTAAAATCACTTAACAAACATATCAAGGCATCTAATGGAATCAAGGTGAATTAAATTTAGCTATTTCAAGACCTCAAAAGCATGTTTTCACTCTTAAGCACAATTAAAGGAGAAGTTATAAAACCATGCTATTTCATTGGATAAATGTGGAAAAAGATGATAAAATCCTCTAAATTCAACACAAGATAAACCCTAAATATGAGGTTTATCACGCGTGCCTGACGCGTACGCGTGACAAGGATATTTGCCAAATGACGCCTACGCGTGACTAGGAAATTCACCAAATGATGCGCATACATGACTGACGCGTATGCGTGACATGCGCGATCTGCAGAAATAACAGAAAATGCTGGGGGCAATTTCGGGCCAAGTTTTGACCCAATTTCTGGCCCAGAAACAGAGACTAGAGCCAAAGAACGTGCAGAGACTCAACACACATTCTCATTAGCGTAGTTTTAGGATTTTAGATCTGAATCTAGAGAGAAAATTACTCTTCCTCTAGGTTTTTTTACATTCATAGTTTATTAGTTTTATGCTTTTGCTTTTGGATATTGAAGAGTCATCACCTCTGTTGAAGATACTATTCTAGTTTGTTTCCTTACTCTTTTATTTATTCCATATTCTTAATTCTTGTTTAGAGTTACAATTGGATTATTTTCATGGATTGTTAATGAAAAGGATTACTTTTATTTTTAATTAAATTATAGTTATTGTCTATCATATCTTTCCTTTATTCCTTATTTAATTCTATGCAAGTAATTTTCATGTCAATGGAGTAGATTCCCAACTTGACATGGGGGTTAATTAAGAGGAGACACTTGAGTTGGAATGCTCTAGTGATTAGTTAAATTGGAAGTTGTTGGCTAATTCTGTATTTACTAATGCTAGACCTTCCCAAGGGAGAGGACTAGGATTTTCGAATAAGAGTTAGCTCAATCACTTGACTTTCCTTTATTTAGTAAGGGTTAACTAAGTGAAAACAACAACCTCTTTACACTACACTCGAGAAAATTCCAACAAGGATAGAACTTCCAATTAACCATTCCTCCAGTCAAGGCTTTTTAATTAGAATATATATTTCTCTTTTAAATTACAATTATTTATTTTCTGTCATTCAACTCTCAAAACTCCTGATTAATAACTTAGCACCCTTTCTAGCAACTCGTTGGGAGATGACCTGGGACTCATACTCCCAGTATTTTTTTTATTCTAAACTTTTGTGACAACCTTTCTAAATTGATGAGGCGGATTTTTGCTGGTTAAGAGCTATACTCGCAACGCTGTTCTTATATTATAATCTCTTAATTGGTCTAATTTCTGCCATGCATCAATTTTTGGCGCCGTTGCCGGGGAGTTATAATTGTGTGCTAAATTATTAATTAGTGTACATATTTTTATTTTATTTTTTTATTTGCATATTTTATTTTATTTTATTACCGTGAGCTAAATGTTTCTTTTATTGAATGACGCGTTCGTTGCCTGATCCGAGCTTAGACGCATTTGATCCTGAAATTGAAAGAACTCTTTCACGTATTAGGCGAGCTTAGCGTCGATTAGCTTCTAAGGGTGGTGAAGTGATTGTTATTGATTCACTAGTCTCATCTGAGGGCAAATCTGAACCGCCATCTGAGGAGGAAACAAGCTCCTTTACTACTGATTCAGTTGATTCACGTGCAGATAGGATGGCAGCACCTAGGAGGATTACTCTCCAGGAAGTTGGAGCCCCAGATTTTACACTGTAGCCGTATCAAGTGCATCATCCAATTCTGGCTGCAGATTTTGAGCTGAAAACTGCACTAATCAACTTGATGCCGAAGTTTCATGGCTTACCTGCTCAGGAGCCCATCAAGCACCTCAGGGATTTTCAGACAGCCTGTTCTTTTGAGGGAAAGGCGAGGGAGTGGTACTACTCCCAACCTGAAGCAACTGTCACCAACTGGGATACGCTCAGGAGAGAATTCCTGAAAAAATACTTTCCAGCTGAAGTTACAGATAGATTGAGGAAAGAGATTTCCTGCATTGTTCAAGGTGAATCAGAGACTCTCTATGAGTACTGGGAGTGCTTTAAGAACCTTCTGGACGCATGCCCCCATCACATGATTGACAAGTTGGTATTGATCAGCTACTTCACTCAAGGCGTGAAGCCTCGAGACAAAACTACACTAGATGATGCTAGTAATGATTCTCTAAAAAAGTACAAGACCGCAGATGAAGCATGGCAACTGATTAGTGACTTAGCTGAGTCCACTAGGAATCACAGACACAGGAACAGCCACTCAAAGACTGTTGCAGAGGTTTTCTCTAGCAGTGAGACTACTGCCGTTACACAAGCTATATGTGAAATGACCAACCTACTGAAGCAGATGCAGTTGAATCAACAACAACAACAGTCTCCCCCACCACAACAAAGCCAACAACTGGTCCCCCAAAGAGTATGCGAAATATATGCTGATTATAGTCATTATACTGATGAGTGTCCACAGCTCCAACAAGAAGACAACACTGTGGGAGCTACTCATAACTTTTATGACCGCCCGAATCAAGGATACAATCAACAAGGCGACAACTACAACCAAGGTGGAAACTATAACCAAGGATGGCAGGATAATTCCAACCAGGGCTGGAGAGATAATTCCAACCATGGCTAGAGGGACAACTATAACAGAGGAGGCAGAGACAACAATAGAAATCAGAGGTGGAATAACAACAACAGATAGCAGAATCAGAACCATCCATACAGAGCACCTCACTTAAGGTAGTCCCAAGGACCCTAGCACAACCAGCAATAGGCACCTCAGATCACTTATCTTACTTCCTCATCAAATGACGAGATGCTTGATGCCAGGGCATCTTGGCTAGTTTTACTAGCCATTTTTTTGTATGCTTTAGTTTGGTTTCATGCATTTTCTTAGGGAATAAGCAAGTATTTGGTTGAAAATGCATTCATACCATGATTCAAGCAAACATTGTGAATTTTGAATGATTTCATGAGAATTATGCATGAATTGAATGATAAAATGGATGATGCATGATCTCATGATTAAGAGCAAGACTTTGAGGTACTTTGTTTGATTGATTTCAGGTAACAAGAAGCAGAGAAGAGCCACAAGCCACTAACGTGGCCATTAAAGTGGAAGGAAGGAAAGCTTGGAAAGTTAGGGAGAACGTTAATGCCACTAACGTTAGCGAAGGGCAAGAAGACCCACGTTAGCGACCCCGTTAGCTCCACTAACGTGGGCACTAACGTGGAAGAAAAGAGAAGCCCCAACGTTAGTGAGAAAGTTAATGGCATTAACTTTGAAGAAGGAGCAGCGTTATTGGCAAAAGTGAGTGCCAATAACGCTAGCGAAGCAAAAGAAGACCCACGTTAGCTTCCACATTAGTTACATTAACGTGGGAACTAACGTGGAAGGAAAGGGAAGTGCCAACGTTAGTAGAAAAAGTGAGTGCCACTAACGTTTGCGAAGCAAAGGAAGACCCACGTTAATGGCCACGTTAGTTACACTAACGTGGACATTAACGTGGGCAAAATTCTCACCTGGCAGCCTGACCATGCCTTCTTCAAACAAGAATAACTTGAGCCACAAAGCTCCAAATGAGGTGATTCCAATGGCATTGAAAAGTAGGATTCCAGATCTTTCCAAGAATATATGGAACTAAATGGTGGACACTGAATTTGAGGGAGAAAACCTACCCCGAAAGTGCAAAGATAAACATGGTATCAACCTGTAGTAAGGCCAGCTGACCTCTTCACCTTCCAAGAAGTGTAACTCGAGCTGTAGAGCTCCAAATGATGAGCTTTCAATGGCGTTGGAAAGTAGATATCCAGGGCTTTCTAACAATATATAATAGTATGGGGTGGATATTAAGTTTGAGCTCCAGAACCTGGCAATATTAAGCCCCTGATCGCTAACGTTATTGTGACTCACTTTTTCGAGTAACGCTAGCGACTATGCCAGCGACCTTGTCCACTTCAAAGGAGCATAACTTGAGTTACAGATGTCCAATTGAGGTGATTCTAGTTGCGTTAGAAATCTGACATTCAGAGCTTTCTAACGATATATAATACTCTATAGTGGGAATGAAATTGGAGCACAAACCAAAGGCATCTTTTAAGCCCCAAAAACACCAACTGGGTAGCAAGTGTGACGTTAGCCACACTAACTTCAGCACTAATGCCACACTTGTAGCGTTAGTGTGGCTAACGTTAGCACTGACATTAGCACCTGGACTTCAACTTGATTCACTTACAAGAACCACCCAACCTCAAGGAAGCAAGCCCACAAGTGTTAACCAATCAAGGCCACAAGAAGCATCTAGAATAGAAATTTTCATTTAATTGTAATTTGCTTTTAATTTCATTTTGTAATTTAGGAGAGCCTATATAAAGGCCTTAGTTTTTACATTCAAGACATTCTAGGGGGATTGAAGAGGGGTCTTCGGACTCTCTCCCCTTACACACTTTTCCTTCTCTTTCTTTTCTTTGTACTTTTCATTTATGAATTTTGAAGTTTCAATTTTAGTTTTAATCTTGATCTTTACTTTTCTACACTTTCTTTCTTTTCTATTTTGGTAGAGCAATGATCAACTAACTCTTTTCATTGAGTTAGAGAGCTCTATTGTGATTCAATGGATCCATTGTAGTTTTTATTCTTCTTCTTCTTTCTTTTCTCTTGATTTTACTAGAGAGCTTTCGATCTTCATCTAATTGGGTAATTGTCTCGGAAAAGAAATTGCTCATACTTGGATTTCCTCTGAACCTTGGAAGAGGAATGAGAAAATCATGCTAAAAATTCTCTCTCACATTGGATTAGGTTGGGGGTTGGATGGATATTGTGACATTTAATCCTACCAATACTTTGATCTATGAATGTGTGTGGTATAATCAGTGACCAAACTTCATCTCTTCCCATGAGCAATTAAATCAAGGAATTGGGAAATTGTTCAAGCTTAGAGAGATTGGATTGCCAAGGAATTGGGATCCAATCACTTAAGATTGCCAAGGAGATCAATGAATGCATTGATTGAGGAAGAGATGAGAATGAACTTGATCCGGAGGATTGCAATATCTCTTGATCCCAATGTTCATTTTATTTTTAGTTCTTACATTTACTTTTCTTGCCATTTTACTTTTCTGCACTTTATTGCTTTCTTTACTTTTATGCTATTTACTTTTCCTATTGCTCATCATTCAAATCTGAACCGCCTAACTAGGGTAATCAATCAACTATTGATTGCTTAATCCGTTAATCTCTGTGGGATTTGACCTCACTCTTTTGTGAGTTATTACTTGACGATAATTCGGTATACTTGCCGAAGGAAAATTTGTTGAGAGACAAGTTTCTGTGCATCAATGCTTCGTTCTCTTGCACAAGGACAACAAAACATGCAGACTACACTGAACTCTACTCTAAATGGTCTGAATACCACTTTACAAGCTCTCGTCTCTCGGATAGATTCATTACCTGCTTCCACCAACCAACCTTCAAGCTCCAGTAGAATTTTTTCTCAACCCTTACCTAATCCCAAGGGTGGCATCAATGCCATCACTTTGAGGTCTGGAACTACATTGCAAGAGAGGACCCTGGAGGAGCCAAGCCCACAAGAACACACCCCGGTTGAAGATATAGTTGAAGTGGAAGATGCTAAAGAGGAAGAAGAAGTACAAGACAAGGTTGAAGAAGAAGTAGCTCAGCAAGGGAATGGAGCACCAAAGGATGCAGAGGCTGCAAGTGGCACTATTCCTATTCCATTTCCACACCTTGAACGGAAGTCCAGGAAACAGATGGAACTTGATCCCAAAATGGTAGAAATTTTCAAAAAAGTCGAGGTAACTGTTCCCCTTTTTTATGTTATTCAACAAGTACCTAAATATGCAAAGTTTCTGAAAGACTTATGCATACACAAAGATAAAATTAATGAATTAGAAACTATTCCTTTAGGTAGTTCTATATCTACTTTAATGGGGGGTATACCTGAAAAATGTAGTGACCCAGGTCCATGCATGGTTAACTGTACTATTAGAGGTGTAATATTTTCTGACTGCATGTGTGATTTAGGAGCATGTGTTAGTATAATACCATTGTCTATATATGATGCTTTGAGGCTCCCTCCCTTAAAAAGGTCGGCAGCTCGTTTTGTGTTAGCAGATAAAAGCATTATTACAGTAGTTGGAATTGCTGAAGATGTATTAGTGAGCATTAAGGGGGCTCACATTTCCCATTGACTTCTATATCCTGGAATTGCCCCCTAATGACTCAGGAAGACCATCATCAATCTTGCTTGGAAGACCATTCCTGAAGACTTCGAAGTTCAAGCTGGATGCATTCTCAGGAACTTACACTACAAGAAAAATACCCATTCAGGTACACTTGAAAAATATAGCCAAAAGTGAAAAAAAATGATGCCTTAGGCTACGACTACGCTTTTTAGGCTACGGCTACGCTTTTTGGGGTGATTCCTATTCGGCCGTTGCCTATTCTCAAAGGCTACGCTTTTCTGCACCAAGGGCTACGCTTTTGGCGTTTGGGAATAGGCTACGCTTTTCAAGTGATGCTGTCCAGGACCAAAGGCTACGCTTTTCAGCTTCTAGTTTTGCCATAATAGGCTACGCTTTTCAACGCTACTGCATCACCTGTAAAGCGTAGCCACATTGTATACTATGGCTACCATTTATAAGTGTAGCCTTAGGTCCCTCTTTTTTTTGGGTGAATAGTGCTTGAAATTGTAGATAAGCTTGGGCTGAGTTTGAGTCTGAAGGAGACAGCATTTTGACAGCAACTTCAGTATCACCTACATAGCCATGATACACTGTTCCAGATGCTCCTTTTCCCACAACCCTTTTAAAATTTTTGGTAATTTTTTGGACTTCAACATAGCTAAATTGTTGTTTATTTGACTCTAACTCCATCTTTATTCTTGAATATGCTCTCAGATTCCCCATTTCAGAGGCTACTGTATGTGGAAACAATGCATTGAGTAAAATATAAAGCTAATTGTCTTAGAAATTAGACCAAACATAGAAGATTATCATGTACCTCTATGTCTTTTGAATATAAAAAAGAAGTGATTGTTGTTGCTAGAATAACAAAACCTCCACCTAGTGATGCCACCAATGGAACCACAACTTTATTACTATTGCTGCATGAACCTGAATAACAAAGACCTTGATTTCCTCCAAAACTTGCATTTACAATAATAATAAAAGCATTGCCTAGTAATCAACAAAAGTTGCACTACAATAAGACTAGACATTTTTGTTTCACAAACTGGTAATTAAAAGTCACAACCAAGTGACAACAAAAAAAAACCTGATAATTAAAGTAAAAGAGGTGCAATACGATTTTTACAACAACTTAATAACTAATTTGTTGAAAGATCTAAAAGAGTGAGATGCTGAAGGTTTGAAACTTGAAAGTGATGATAGGATATAACCGCTTAAATAACTTGACGACAAAATCAAAGTTAGATACGTGTAAGGTGTAACACCTTGTTTTGGATGTTACACTACTAGAACCTACGGTACAATTTTTCTCTTACTACTTTAAAGATTGAATTGAAATAGCATTGCTTGTCTTTACTATTTCCTTGAATGTCAAACATACTAATAATAAAACTTTTTTTTAAATGAAACTTGCACACTAAGTGTTTAATAAACATGTTAGTAACAGAAAATATTACTATTTGGAACTGAAATTTGAGGTATAAACTATAAAACATACCTGGTTTTGAGCATGCCATTATTTGAATTCTCTCTGAGTTGCATTGGAACTGCTCCTGTTAGATGATTCCCTTCCAGGTTCCTTCATTGGAGGAAAAATGTTGTGTTGTCACTTATTTTTTATTTTATAAATTCATTCAGAAATAAGTTTTCAATATGAAAATATCTGACTTACAGAACTTTCAAGGAATGAAATTGAGATAAGAAATAAGGCACTGATCCTGTCAAAATGTTGTTTGATAAATCCCTGAAATTGGAACAAATTATTTTTACTCAACTCTTGAAATTTATACCTCAGCATTTATAATTGTACATCTGATGGATTCAGTGACTTACAAATATCCTATTGACTTCAAATTGAATATGGCTGATGCTATATTTCCAGTTAAACCACTGGAAGATAAGTTCATACATCCATCATGATTATAAATAAGTTTCATCAATTTCATCCAAGAGAAAACTATGTAGTTTCATCTACTATAAAATTAACCAAAACTTATAAGTATATGATCCTTGGAGAAGAAGAACCAGCATAGCTGCAATTAACACCATCCCACATGTAACTTAGTGGAATGCATGGATCTCCTTGCCAATTTCTTTTTATCCCATAATTGACTTCACATTCATGATAGCAGAAGCTATTCTCATAAATATGAGAACTAATAAGTCAATAAGAAATGAGGTCAGTAAAAAGCTTTTCCTACAAAGTAAAAAGCTTCTTCCACCATGGTCTTAACCAAGGTGTCAGTAAAAAGTTTTTCCTACAAAAATTTAAATTCAAAATAAGCATGATTACAAGAAAGGCTTCAAGCTGATATCCATTTACATAGAATCAGCTTCATAATCCATAATGCATTACAATTTCTAAGAGTTGCATCAAAATCGAAGTTCATATTCTTTCTGCAACAGCACCGCAAATAGAAGTCTTTTACGAAAAACAAAATGCCGACATTGCTTTTACATACATCACCCTTGATATGAAAACTATTAATCACAATCCGAGCAGTTTCGATCAATGGCTTTGCAAGCATCAAAATACTTAATTCATTTATGTCCCAATCCAAACTCGGTTTTAGGACTCGCTGTGAAATACCAAGAAAATGCTCATTTCATTTGTGTCTGAATCAAAACTTAATCATGTGAAATATTCTTAATAAAATATCTAAAACTACTATTTTTCAGGTTATAATATTGAAATGTGAAGGAAATAAAACCTAATCACCGATAATTGACCATCGCATCCCCTGAAGACACATACTAGGAGGGTATGAACCCAATGGAATAAAGAATCTAATCAGCTTTCACATAAAATAAATCAAGAATTATTATCCAAACCATCAACAATACAACACTCAAGAACTAGAATAACATGTTCAAAGTTCACTAACTAAAGCTAATTCTAATTTGAAATCCTAATTCAAACTAAGTTAAACCTAAAAATTCAAGTCTAATTAAATTCATACAAAATCTAAAAAACAAAATTAAAATTAACCTAGAGACTTCATCAGCTACAAGATTAGAAAAAAATGGAACCTGGTGCAAATTGACAAATATGAGTTACAGGGAGAAGGGGAGGATGCTGTTTAAACTTAGAAAAGATGGTCATACCAATCCAAAGTTCTTTACCTCTTAATTTGACCCAAAATGCCAATGTTGCAGCAAGTGAAATCCCACATAGGTAGAATGCTCCTAGATTTATGAAAGGCCCAAGGTGCTGCCATCCACAGCCTCTAGATATGCAAATAGAAGATTTATGGTAGATAGTATTTAATCTAACCTGGTAGCAGCCCCAATTCCAAAAGGAATAGAATAGTGTTAAGATCGTATCGAGACTGCACAAGAAAAATCTGACTTAGATTTCTAACAAGAAAAGTTATCCTATGTTATAAAACTTACCAAACTGAAAGAACTGATGTTTCAAGTTCTGGATCTGCTAAAATGATAGAATCAAAATTCAGTAAATAATCTCAACCAGAGGAAACAGAACATAGTTCATAAGGTATTAGTTATACTACATGAATCTCAAATCTAGCATTTAATTATATATAAAATGCATTCAATTACAACATGAAGCAAACAATAAGTTTTGTTACCAATTTAGACTTATGGACCTGACTCAACTCTAAAAGAAATTTCATAGGAGAATGCTATTTGGCCATATTCCTAGACGATATCGATATGGAACTTGTCAATTACAAAAGCAATCATCGAAAAAGGAAACATAAAACCATATAAATTCACTCAATTGTTTAGAGCTTCACACATTTATCTGATGTTATCAATCCAAATATCATCATCACCTAAACAACTGAATGAGCAATTTCAGGTTCCAACATCAATTAAGATGAAAAAAATTCTCATAAGCTGCACAAAAAAAAAAAAAGATACTCACCCTGTACTAACTCTGGACTCAACTAACTTGGAGAGCTGTGTCAATGCCTCCCTTGAAAGCTTAACTTTCTGAATGTCACTGTCCTGCCTGCACCCTTCATCTCCAACAACAAATCCATGTCCTGATTTTATATCTGTACACCAAAACTAAAATAAAAATAAAAACAATAATCAATCAGATAAATAATAGATTAAATCTTGTTTGCCTACAAAAAACACAGCTTAATTCCATGTAAAACACCCAAAGCAAAGAAAACATAACCAAAAAAAGCATCAGAGAGGAATATAGCTTGAAGCTGGAAATTGAAAGCAACCACTATGTTCAAGGAATGCGTATGAACCAAGACATCAATCAGAATATTTCAATGTGAAACCTGTTCTTTTCACTAATTTTTCGTTAAGATACTAAACTAATTGAAAACCTAAAACTAGAACCCAAAACCCCCCAAAAATTCACAGAACCAATTGAAAATTGATACATACCTTCTCTATCTCAATTAGCCACTATCAAAACTATACACACCTTCGAACTGAAAAGTGAGAGTGAGTTACAGAATGAGCGAGAAAGAGAGGTTACAGAACAGAGAATGCTTACCTGGTGACAGAGGATACAACCATGGTGATGAGCGGCGATGGTGAAGAAGAGATGAGCGGTGACGCAACGGCTTGGAGACTGTGCAGCAGCTCAGCGGCGAGCTCCAGTCGACAGCAGCGCGGCGACAGAGCACAACGGCGGCGAGACATCCCTTCGAGATCCTCAGCGGTGGTACAGTAGCCTGGCGGTGGCAGAACGGCGACGACAACAAGCCCTAGCAGCGGCGGTGGAGCTTCAGCGGCGACAGAGCACCCCTTTCTTCTCTCCTCCATTGCGTTTTCTCTCTTCCTCAAGCTCTCTCTCTCTCTCTCTCACTGGCATTCGACGATGACGACGGCAGAGCCCTAGCCAGTTAGCCGCCGTCGTTCTTTCCTTCCTTCCCTCTCCTCTCTTCTTCTTCCCGTTCTCCCCCTTAGCTTTCTGATTTCTTCCCTCTTTTTTGTGTCTGTTGAGTGAGGATGAGGGTGTGTGTTGCGTGAGTGAGGAGGGACTGAGGGTGATCGAGGGTAAACAAAATTTCTGTAAGTGTTTATTTGATATTTTAATATTAGGAGACACTTCTGAAGCGCACCCAAAACTTAACAAATGGGTTATTTTTTAAAAGCGCTCCTTTTGGTCTAAAAAGTGTACCCATAGCTTTTTAGATTTGGCTACGCTTTATAAGTGATATTTAAAATGTCTAAGGAGATGCTTTTGAAGTGATGCCTCAATAGTGTTTCCTTTTCTCTTATAAAAGGGCACCATGCGAAAAAGCGTAGCCTATTCTAGGAATAGGCTACGCTTTTCAAATGTAGCTTAAAAAAAGTGTGGCTAAATGGGTGTTTTTCTTGTAGTGTTATTCCTTCGAGATAGATGGCAGAGCAGTGAGTTTCAGTTTAAATGAAGCTATGAAGCACCCTCCGGAAGATCATTCTATCTTCCAGTGCGACATCATTGATGAAACTGTAGCTGAAGTTCACCAAGAAGAAGTAGAAGAGAAGCACATGGAACAAGGTTCAAGTGTGGGGACACCCTCTGAACATAATGAAGACACCATGCCATTATCACTAGTTCCAGATAATCCAGAACCTAGCCATGAGCAGAAATTGGAATTAAAGCCACTTTTTCCCCACCTCAAGTATGCTTACCTTGAGGATAATCAGAAATTTCCAATTATCATTGCAAGGAAACTCACTTCCCAACAAGAGGAGCAGCTGCTTAGTGTGTATAGAAAACATAAGAAAGCAATTGGGTGGAGCTTGACGGATATAGTAGGTATCATCCGTCAAGTTTGTGAGTACAGAATATACTTAGAAGAGGAAGCAAAGCCTGTCTGTCAACCCCAAAGAAGATTGAATCCCACCATCTTAGAAGTTGTCAAGAAAGAAGTGACCAGGCTACTTAAAGTAGATATCATTTACCCCATTTCAGACAGTGAATGGGTCAGCCCAGTACAAGTGGTGCCCAAGAAGTCTGGAGTCACAACAGTCAAGAATGAGCATGGAGAGCTCCTGACAACTAGAGTGCAGAATTCATGGAGAGTTTGCATTGACTATAGGCGTCTCAACCAAGCTACTCGCACCGATCACTACCACTTGCCATTTATTGATCAGATGCTTGATTGCCTGTCAGGTAAATCTCATTACTGCTTTTTAGATGGTTATACAGGCTACTTTCAAATTCATATAGCTCCTGAAGATTAGGAGAAGACTACTTTTACATATCCCTTTGGAACGTATGCATATAAGAAGATGCCTTTTGGCTTATGTAATGCACCGGCTACTTTCCAAAGATGCATGATGAGTATCTTTTCAGATCTTATTGAGAACTATATAGAAGTATTCATGGATGATTTTAGCGTTTATGGTGATTCCTTTAACCTTTGCTTGGATAGTTTAACTAGAGTATTAGACAGGTGTGTTAGTTCAAACCTTGTCTTGAATTTTGAAAAATGTCACTTTATGGTAAAACAAGGAATTGTTCTAGGACATGTTGTTTCTAATACTGGTATTTCTGTAGATCCAGCAAAGGTAGATGTCATCTCTAGTTTACATTACCCCTCCTCTGTGAGGGAAGTCCGTTCGTTCCTTGGCCATGCAGGTTTCTGCAGGAGATTCATTAAGGACTTCAGTAAGGTAGCATTACCTTTATCCAGACTGCTACAGAAAGATATTGAGTTCTGATGACAAGTCATCTTAGCCTAGTTTCACTAGCCTTTTTCTTTAGTTTTCAATTGAATTATGCACTTTCTTGAGCCATAAGCAAGCCAATTGGGTAGATTTTCATGCTTCCTTTGATTTAATCAACCATGTATGAATTCATGCTATTTCATGAGGTTTTATGCTATAATTGTCACATATTATGAAAGAATGAATATCTCATGATTTTGAGCATAGCT
>NC_029789.2:37185244-37185868 GCF_000816755.2 Arachis ipaensis
AAAGTCACGGTTCAAATGGATATAAGGAATGGTTATTCATATAGTGTTAATGAAAAGAAGCACTCTTGCCACAGTTTGATAAAACAAATGCTTGTTGTCTTGTTGTGATGACTAGGTGATCAAAGAACACTCTATGAAAGAGACAAGACAAAGGAAAGCATAGCATGAGGACAAAATCTCATCACATGCCTCAAAAGGGGAATCTGCCACTCCTTGAGATGATCACAGCAAAGACAATTGAAGAAGCAAGCTTTGTCTTCATTCATCCTTACATGCACACCTTTGATTCACATAGTATCTAATTGCATCCTAGCCCTTCATTGTTCATTTAAATAACATACCACATCCAAGCCATGCATGTGACCGAACCTTTGCACTCCAACCATTTAAACTTCCCTTCATCATTTCTCATCATAACAAGCTCGGCCTCAAATTTCATCATTCTCCAAACACATAAAAATCTCTAACATTCTTCACACTTCCTTTAACCTCAAGAGTCTCAAACAACCAAGTGATAATGACCTCTTCCTCAAGAACCAAACGAAGAAGAGGGAAAGATCCCATGGTGGAGGAGAGCACCCCTGAATATGACCGATGGAGATTCAAATCTCAGTACCATCAAAT